>NW_022681458.1:116056682-116127947 GCF_009764315.1 Trachypithecus francoisi
CCAGGCATTTTGGGACCTGGGATCCCATCTCCAGCCTTTCAAAGGACACAGAGGAATATAAAATGCAAATGGGAGAGTTCATATTTTGGGCATCTCTGTTCTTTTGAAATCAAAGTGCAAAGAAAAAGTTTTGCCTTGAGGTCTTACCCCATACTCGTTTTTCTCCTGAGGTTTTAAGATTTTCTTAACTGCTTTTTTCTCCCCCGATCCTTGGGGAACTTCTATCTTCATATCTTCTTAAAAGATATGGTTAAATTCAACACTGAAAATTAAAAACATGCTTTCATATTTTTCTTTAAACTAATGTATCTGACATTGGTGAAGAACTAACTGGGAGTATTGGTTTATTTTTATTTTTTTGAGACAGTCTTGCTGTGTTGCCCATGCTGGAATGCAGTGGTGTGATCTTGGCTCACTGCAGCCTCACCTCTTGGTTCATGCCATTCTCCTGCCTCAGCCTCCTGAGTAGCTGGGATTATAAGTGCCTGCCACCGGCCAGGCGTGGTGGCTCAAGCCTGTAATCCCAGCACTTTGGGAGGCCGAGACGGGTGGATCACGAGGTCAGGAGATCGAGACCATACTGGCTAATACGGTGAAACCCTGTCTCTACTTAAAAATACAAAAACCTAGCCGGGCGACGAGGCGGGCGCCTGTAGTCCCAGCTACTCGGGAGGCTGAGGCAGGAGAATGGTGTAAACCCGGGAGGCGGAGCTTGCAGTGAGCTGAGATCTGGCCACTGCACTCCAGCCTGGGTGGCAGAGCAAGACTCCGTCTCAAACACAACAAAACAAAACAAAACAAAAAAATAAGTGCCTGCCACCATGGCTGGTTCATTTTTGTATTAGTAGAGACTGGGTTTCAACATGTTGGCCAGGCTGGTCTTGAACTCCTGACCTCAGGTGATTTGCTCACCTTGGCCTCCCAAAGTGCTGGGATTGCAGGCACGAGCCACCAAACTCGGCCTGGGATATTCTTGATTATAACTGTAACATATCCCTTTAATAAAAACAAAACAGAACAACAACAACAAAACAGCTGTCTGAAAAGTCTCGAAGTTAAAGAGCTCACTTGGACAGGGATTTGGACACCAGTTGAAGGGCGCAGCACACCATAGTTACGTGGGCCACTCGGCCTGTTAGATCCTTAGGGTATTTGAAGTCATGTGGAGATTTGCATTTCTGCCTCTGGATATCGTGTTAGTGTTCGGCTAGTGTTTGAGGGCCAGGCTCAGATCCGGGAAAACAAGAGCCCCTGCCCTCACGACACTTCTCTTCCATGTGTGTGTGTTAGGAAAATAGAAAGCATAAGATATTTTTTTCAAGGAGCTGGGAAGATGGAAAAACAAACTTAAGATGTTTACTTGTTCAGAAGAAGGGAAGTGCAAGGAACACTCAGCTTTTCTGTTGCTGAAGGAGGCCCCTGGTGAAGGCTGTTTCAGAGGTGGGGTTTCTCTGAGAAAGGGGGTAAGAGGCAAATAGGATGCCCCATCTGGTTT
This sequence comes from Trachypithecus francoisi, assembly GCF_009764315.1. Taxonomy (NCBI): domain Eukaryota; kingdom Metazoa; phylum Chordata; class Mammalia; order Primates; family Cercopithecidae; genus Trachypithecus; species Trachypithecus francoisi. Next base: position 116,058,178 of record NW_022681458.1, read on the forward strand.
GCCAGAGATGGGGAAAGTTTCTATCCCCAAAACAGCCTCAGCATTCTGGCAAAGGCTTTGGAAAACCAGCTAGGGTGGGGGACTTTGCTGGCCGCTGGGTAGAAGGAAAACATTGCTGGTCCTGAGGACTGTACTGTTCTTCCACTTCTGTAAAGAACTATCTGAGACTGGGTAATAAGGAAAAGAAGGTTTAATTGGCATACAGTCCTGTGGGTTGTACAGGCTTCTACATCTGGGGAAACTTACAATCAGAGTGGAAGGTGAAGGGGAGGCCGGCATGTCTTCACATGGCTGGAAGGGGAGAGAGAGTGAAGGGGAAGGTGCCATGCACCTCCAAACAACCAGATCTCAGGAGAACTATCATGAGGACAGCACTTGGGGGATTGTGCTAAACCATTAGAAACCACCCCCATGAGTCAATCACCTCCCACCAGGGCCCACCTCCAACACAGGGTTAGAGTTCAGCATGAGATTTGGGTGGGGACACACAGCCACACCATGTCAGGCTTCCCATTCTTGTCCTGCACGTGCTTCGCCAATGGTTCTGTCATTGGTTTTTGTTTCTGTTGATCCATAATATATGTACATATTTTCAGAGTGCGTGTGATACCTTGATTCACCCCTATATTGATGAAATCTGTGTACTTGGGATGTCTTTCACTTGAAATAATTTTTTTTCCTTGTGCTGGTAATGTTCAAGTTATTCTCTCCTAGCTGTTTTGAAATACACAGTAGATGACCCACTGCCATCCCCCTGCTGATTTATCAACAGTAGGTCTCATGTTCCCATTAGGCTGTGTGTTTGTGCCCATCACCAGCCTCTGCCCATCCTGCTTCTGAGTGGGCTCTGCTGGGCCCTGTTGACCACTTACTCTTGGCCTCCATGACATCTGTTCTCAGCTCCTGCTTATGAGTGAGAACATGGGCCGTTTCCTTGCTTGGCTCGTTTGCTTCACGTAATGTCCTCCAGCTCCATCCATGCTGCCGCGGATGACAGGGCTCTCCGCTGTGTGGTGGAGTATTGCTCCTGTGTATGTTCGGGCCACGTTCCCTTCATCCCCTGTTGACGGGTACTCATGTGATTTCAGACCTTGGCTGCTGTGGATGGAAGCTGAGAGCAGTCACTGGCTTTATACTCGGGGGACGTGAGCCACTTTGATGTTCTCAAGCAGCCTATCCCCAAAGCCCTCCTTAGAATGCCGCATTTATTTGTACCCATGGCTTCTTCCACTAGGATGAATAGCTGGGAAGGGGCTTTGAACGCTTGTGTTTCTGTCTTTAATTGGTACCCAGCTACACTGGCCAAGCAGGGGTCCCAATGACCCTGGACACTACCTCACATAAGGTCCAAAGATGCAGTTAGGTTCTTTTTTTAACTTAAAAAAAAAAATGCTTTTGAACTCGTTAAGCTATAGCATTATCAGTTAGAGTTTTTCATATTGGAAAGGTGTATATTTTATTTTCCAAGAAGGAAAGAAATCTTCTTAAATACCCTAACCACAGATTAAATCATGTCAAGGAAAGAGGTACTATTTTGGGGGAAAATTATCCCTTCATGTCAAAGATCAAGGAGATGACTTACATTGTTTAATGGAGTTAATTATGAAATCTTAATTGGTTTTGAGAAGATGAGCTGTGGATGCTGCAAGACATGAGACTGATGCCGATTTAATGTTAGTCAGCCCTGACAGAATGTGGCTAATATTTAAAGCTTGCTCCAGTATTGCTTGATAGATTGTAAGTTAATGTAAAGATCTGTTTGATGCTTTTATTTTACAAAATATGATTGAGAAAAAGTTTGACAGCCAAGGAACCGCCTTCAACCAATTCCTTCCTAATTTCTATCACCAGAAAAATGTGTCCTGTTAATTCCAGAATTGACTTTTGGAAAGTTCCCGTAAGGAGAGCAGAGGTATTGGTGGTTGAATGAGGACTTGAATTTAGGTGAAGATCGTTAAATATTTCATAGTCATGTTTGTCTTGGTGGTTTTAGCAATTTTATATTAAATTTAGAACTGAGTCAAACCAAATGTGTTCTTTTGCTTTTGTGATACTCCTTTGTATGACTATACTGGTAAAGAATGATAAAATGTGTATAGGGTATTTTTTCTGTGTAGATATTAGGAGTTTGAGGGGAACAAGTTAATCATTGTTCTGATATACACTGTGCTGTGTGTTGGGTCCTTTGTATATGAGTTGAATCACTATAATGAGGACCACTTGAAAGTCTGTTTCTATACAAGATCTTTTATATGTTGACTTGTGTTATGCAAAATCCTTCATCCTCTAAGAAGACTAAGCAATGGGTTGGAGGAGAGATTTAATCACCCATTAGGTCTATTCCAAATGCCCAGAATTGAATGCAAGTACTAATTATGTTTTTGAAGTGGTGTGTGTGTGTGTGTGGTGGACTCCTTTTTAGGTCTTGAGAGGGAGTTAAAGCAAAGATCAGATTTGCTGATGAACATTTGTGCATATGCTAGTGGAGAAGTCATATGACTTGACTGCACCTGCGTACTCTGATTTTGGTTTCGTTAGTGTCCGTAGCCACAAGCCTCAGCCGCCTCTGGGACCCACGCTGAGGGGCTGTGGTGACGGTTATTACAGAGTCATGTGTCTTAGTGAACGGCACAAACGGCCTTGTGGGCCTACTTTGGCTTTGTTTGAACCTCTAGATTGTTAAACTAAGTTTAACATTTTGAGGATTATAAATTGTGATTCTTGTCTAAGAAGAGGTTTCTGTTGTCTCTGAAGACAGGAGCCCCAATACAGTTGGTCCCTGGCTCACAATGGTTACATTTGTGATTTTTTTTTCAACCTTGTGATGGTGTGAACTAGTCACACTCAGTGCATTGTTTGGCCCAAGGTGGGCTGCCTCTGGATAAACCCGTTGTAAGTTGAAACTATTGTGTCAAATGCACTTTCTATTTAGGATATTTTCAGCTTACGCTGGGTTTATTGGAATAGTTTCATCCCACGGTAAGTCAGGGAGCATATGTGCTCATAAAAGTAGAGATGATCTCATAGATACCATGAGATATAATGTCTCTGATGTTATAGAGATACGATGAAAACAATCAAGTGGGACCTGGAAGCCTTGGAGGGACTCACATGGGTGGCTCCTGGAATGCAAACATGAGTGCCACTGGCTTCTGGATGTGACGTCTGTGCCTTCTGCTTAGCCCAGTGTGTTATCGGCTGCTCTCGAGGGCAGAGAGGTCCAGCGTTCCTGTGTTTAGATGTTTGAGCTGCCTTAAGAGGCTAGGTCAATTCTCACTGGTGTCTTCAGGGCTTTAGGTGTTCTGAACAAGCAGGAGGAAGGATGACTTTGTAGAGCTTTGGAAATCTCAACGGACTTCAGGGCCATCCCCCTTGGCAGGAGAGAGCCCCACTGGAGGCGAGCAGGGTGCCGTGGGGGCCTGTGCTGGGCCCAGACGTGTACGGACGTTGTGAGGGCCACAGGACACAGATCGGTCTTGGTTCACAACTGGTGTCGATGGCCACGCAGCATTTCTTCCAGGTACATGAGTGCGGGGACTTGGGTTTTGGGGTGTGCGTCCTGGTTGCCTAGTTGCTTGGAAGACCCCTATTCAGACCCCAGCCTGAGTCACCGTGACAGGCCTCCTGCTTCACACGCCACACGGAAGCCGTGGCATCGGTCACTGACGTCCACCAGGTGTCAGATGTGCGTGTGTATCTTCCTTGGTTTTGTTTTGAGGTTATAGTAAACGTTGTTTAAGAGGGGTTTCGGATTTTTCATGTTGTTTGCAAGGAGGCAGCAGGGAGTGCTTGAGCAGTGAGATCCCCTTTCCAACCAATGCAATTTCAGATCCCAGCAGGTCATGAAGGCAGTGGAGCTGTGGGATCACCTTTCCAACCAATGAGAATTCAGATCACAGCAGGTAATTACGGCAGGGGGACTGGTGGCAGAGCCGAGAACTGTGGCTGTTCCTGGTGTCTTGTCCCGCGGACAGAGTGTGCTGGGGCCTCCGTGGTCCTCTGTGGAGTGAGTGGAGCGCATGAGCTGGGTGCTGCTGGGTCCTGGGTGGCTCCCCAGCCCGGGGTTTATGCAGGACTCAATATTAAGACAACTTGGAACCCAGAAAGCAGCACGAGGAGAACGGGATTGTGCCTTTCTGGATCCTTGATGCTTCCCAGTCTCAGACACTGAGCAGGCTCTGAGGGGTCGCTCCAGGAAGACTTGCACAGTCGGTCCTCGGGTTGGAGTGGGGCTGCAGCAGGTCTTGCAGGAGCTGGAAGTGGGGGTGAGTTTCTCGCCAGCGGGACGTTTCAAATGGGCCCAGCAGGATGTATCCGTGGAAATGGTGCCACCTAACGCGGGGCTGCGGCCAGCAGGACCTGAAAGGCTACAGCGGGCTCTGTTTCTGCTCTCTCTCCAGCCTCGGCACGGTTTTCCTTGGTTTTTGTCTGTTTGGAAGACGCTTCCCCCTTTCTTGCGCTTACCTGGCCTTCTGAGCTTCCTTGTTGAGTATGACAAAGCCCAGAAGGCATTTTTATCGCATAATTGTGTTATCCTGGTGGCCGGATAAATGACCTGCAAATGTGGGTGACTCCGTAGCTCTGAGGGTGTTCAATATCCAAGACAGAGGTGGGAAGGAAATGTTCAGGCAGCCGTCAGAGGATCTGTTCTCTGCTTCACACTGGGGCCCTGGTTTGCTGACAATCCTCACACTCGATCCAAAATGGGGATAATGAAGTCTCACGGATTCGGCTTCAGCTGAGAGCTGCCTCCAGCACAGTCTTGTGTGAGTAACAGTTTCTATGTTTGGTGCAAAGGGCGGGCGTCCGTTGATCTTATTTGTGGTGGTGCTTACGGTGGCTTTTCCGTAAGGAATGTAGACTTGATTCGCTTTGGCAAGGGAATCCTGAGTGATACATTGGAAGAATGTTTCAGGAAATTCTGGAACCTGCAGTGAATCTGGAATCTGTATGAAATTGAGATTTGGATTCTCACGATTTCCTAATGCTACCCCGAAACTCAGTAGTTGAGGCAGTCGTGGAGCTTCAGTTGTGCTGCCCCTGTTCCCCATTTTAAAGGAACCCGTTGCTTTCATCTGGAATGTTCTGAGCTCTGAGTGACTGGCAGAGTGACCAGCTCTCTGCATCAGAGGGGAAGCCAGGGCTGCCCTCACAGCGTCGCAGCAGCTGGGAGCTGACCCTGGACCTCAGGCACGTGTGATGCTGACCATTTTCTGTCAACTCCAAGGGTGTAGTGGTCTCCTTGGCCCTTTACAGTCTTCTGAAGCTTTTGATGTGTCTGCACTTTATAGATTTTTCAGAAGTAGAGAGCCTTTTCCCACACCCTTGGGCTGAGTTCGTCAGAGGCTGGTGTGGTGGGAAGCCCACACCCACATTCTGACAGGCGACTCTGGTGCCCAACTGAGGTCAGAGTGGAATTTGTTCTTCCTTCCCTCCACTGGTCCAACTGCTCCCTGCTTGTCCAGAATAAATCCTGCTTATCCCAGTCGGGCAACCCCCCGAAGTCAAACATTTATCTTTTTCTTTAATATGCCCCTTCCCAGGAGGAACGTAAGGCTTTGAGAACTGACACCTTAGGACTGTATTTCTTCAGACGGTAAAAACCTTGGTGTGTGACAATACTGAACATTGCCTGAGCCCTGGTGATCCTGTAAAACAGTGATGTTAAGATGTTCCCCCTCCCCACAACTGTGCCCCCACATTTTAACTGCAAGAAGCCCCTTCCCATGTGGCTTAGGCTGACTGGCCGATGACCATTACCGAGGACAAGGCCAGACACAGGCCTTCAAGCCCCCCTTCTCTGCCTTATAGTGATTAGCTAAACTGCCTGTTCCCACTGATCGATCACCTCCCACCTTGAATGGTTCTTCATGGTGCAGTTGCGCCTAGGGGGGTGGACTTGTCCTTGACTGTCGCCTTCCCAGAGGACGGTTAGGGTGGGCAGGAAAGAATTCTCTGCTACAGGTCTGCATTCCAGGCTGTTTCCAGAAGTGGGAATCTGGTGCCCTGGAGTCTGGGAATGGATTTCTAGTGTCCCAGCTCAGGTGGAGTTGAAATGGAAGACAACCCCCCACCCGATCTGTGTGTGGAGCCGGAACTAGAGCCATTTGTAAACGTGGCAGATTCTCCATCGATTACAAAAAATGCGCTCATCACACGTTGCTTTCTTTCTCATATGCATTTGGCCATCTAAAATGGGAATGGTCTTTTTGAAGCGTGAATGTAGTTTTAAAATTTTGAGTATGTAAGCTTTAATGTACCTTCTTTAAATGTTTGCCTGATTATCTGGAGATTTACTAACCTTTGGAGTGGTAATAATGATGATCTGTATGACTTTGCTTTCTATGATGCAATGAAAGCACTGTAATTAAACCTATGCAGTTGGGTCAGGAGGCTATTGGTCAAAACAAATTTCTACCTTTTTGGTTTCTTTCAGCAAACAAGGAGTAGAGTGTAGGCCGAAGTGGCAAATTCATTTCAGAGCTCGTCAGAGCCCTCAATGTTGAGCACCTTCTCAGGCGAACGTGTAACGTGCCGTGAATCTTGGCAGGCTGGCTACTGATGTGTGCACCTGACAGCACGGAGCCCCACCTAGGAAGAGTGGGTTTCTGTACAGCTTTGGAAACCGAAGTTCAGCTTCATGATCCAACTTTGTTCCAGAAAAAGCTTTGACCAGATGGCCAAGACCTGATTGTCTCAGGGGTTGAGACATGGTCTAAAACTGCCCTTACTTGGTGCCAATCATGTTGGTCCACAGTGATACTCCTCCAACTTCACTGAATGTTTGGAGACTGAATGAACTGTGAAAATCTCCTTAAGTGAAAAGGGCTCTGGGGCACCTGGGAATCTCCGCACACCCGTGACCATTCCCCTTTAAGGTGGAAAGGACGGCTGGTCACGCGTCGGAGCATCCGCACACCCGTGGCCGTCTTCTTTAAGGTGGAAGGGCTGCTGGGGTGCCCGCAATATCCACACACCCGTGGCGATTGTGGTTGTCCCCCTTTCTGCTCAGTCACCTCTGTGTTCCCGCATTCAGGCTTTGGAACACTCATGAGCGCTCGTCCCCTGGGCTGGTGAGGAAGGAGTGGGAGGTTGTTCTGAGGCTCTTCACTGTCTGCCCTGTCATGAGCTGAGCAGGCAGTGGCAGTGACCCCTGAGGAGTCTGGTCATTGAGGGCTCCGGCAGGAAGTGCTGAGGCTTGAGGTGGCTCTGCCAGTCATAACCAAATGTCTTCCTCTTATTTTCCACGATTCCTTCTAGTTCTGCCCTTGCACTGCAGTGTCTCTGGTGTCTATAAATACACATGAGGTATGATACAGGTATCTCTATCCCCTCTGTATGGGGCTGGGTCCAGGGAGCGAAGTGCAAGACCCCCTTACTGCTGGATGCCCACCAGCACGAGGCACTGCCTCCCTGCTAACGAATGCCTACAGCAAGTCCTGGAAGCCCCCTTCTGAGCCCTGGCCTTTTGACGGTGTACAGGGGAGACAGATTAGTTCCCCTTGACCCACCCTGAGCAGAGACTCGGAGGGGGCGGCAGCACGGTTCCCTCCATGGTGCTCCTTGTGCATGGAAGAAAGTGTGTTCATGCTTAAAACACAGCCCATCCTCTCAAAGCAGGTGACAACCACGTTTACATCTGGAATCTTAAAAAGGCCCGTCTCTTTGGGAGAAGAACGTGGCATGTACGTGTGTACCTCCTTTTTTTTTTTTTTTTTTTTTTTTTGAGCAGTTTCACTCTGTCACCTGGCTGGAGTATGGTGGTGCAATCTCAGCTCACTGCAAGCTCCGACTCCTGGGTTGATGCCATTCTCCTGCCTCAGCCCTCCCGAGTAGCTGAGACTACAGGTGCTCACCACTACGCTTGGCTAATTGTTCGTATTTTTAGTAGAGACGGGGGTTTCACCATATTAGCTAGGATGGTCTCGATCTCCTGACCTCTTGATCCGCCCGCCTCGGCCTTCCAAAGTGCTGAGATTATAGGCGTGAGCCACCGCGCCGGGCCGTATGTGTGTACCTCTTTACAAGTCTTGCCCAACCTTTGCATTTAAAAATTATTGAAAAACTTAAGGATGTAACTGACAAGAACTTTATACGTTTGTCCAAATAAAAATTTGGAAAAGTTAAGTGAACCCATAATGTGTTTTATTTCTAGGAGTCCCACACTTGGATGTTTAAGTGTGGGCAAACATCCTAGGTTCTTCAGCCTGATTTCCATGGAATCGTGAATGAAACGTGCTGAAGTTGCCGTGCGGATTTTGTTATGTGTGGCGGTGACAAGTGGGCTGGTCATTAAACAATTGGAGGATCCCTGTCTTTTCAGTGCTCCTGTTGGACACTAGGCACGTGCTTTGTGTTTTCTGTGTGTGTGGACAAGATGAGGACAGAATTTCTGGATGATTCACATGGTGGTATCTTCTCCCTTTTCTGTTAAAACGTGTCTTCTGCTGCTTCTACACAGACCAAGTGTTTCTTTCTCTTGCCTATGTACATAAAGGCTATTTAACATAAACTGTACTATAGACACGTGAAGCTGAATTCCACATGGTAAAGTAGATGGAGATGACTGAGTATACTGTTTTGTGGAAGGAATTGAAAATGATTTTTAGCTTTTTCCCTGAAATAGGGAATATTTAACTTTTCCCTGAGATAGGGAATAATGAAATGGGAAAATAATTAAATTTTCCCATTTAAAGGTTAGGTTATATTTAATTATTAGATTATTCATGTATTGCAAGGGAAAAAGGAACTAGATCACCGCATGTACCCCATTGAAAATTTAAAGGGTATGGGCGAATTCATTTGAACTCGTTTAATTTTTGTTTGTTTGTTTTTGTTGGTCTCACTCTGTTTCTCAGGCTGGGTGCAGTAGTGCAATAACAGTTCACTGCAACACCAACCTTCCAGGCTCAAATGATTTTCCTGCCTCAGCCTCCCCAACTGCTGGGATTTACAGACATTAACCACCACACACAGTTTTCACCTCTTGGAGACTAGCTTTGCGTTTGGGCATTCAGTGAACTGTATTTTGGTTAATTCCCAAGGTTTCTGACTGTTTATCTTTAATTTGCTAAAAATCTAAACGTGTTGTGAAATGAGTTACATTTCCTTAGCATTCACAGATTCCCTGTTAGTGAGGCAGAGACACAGAAGGGCAGAAGGCAGTCGGACATCATCAGGGTTGCAGTTGAGTGCTTGCTCCGAACACACTGGAGCTCTGGGCTCTGTGACCGCACGGGGGTCCTCTGTCCCTGAGGAGTCAGTTCCTGGAAGGTCCCTCCAGCCTCTGCGATTTTGCCCTTTTCAGGTTAACATCTCATCGTTGTCCTGGACAGGATCGCCTTTCGTTCAGTGACCATGATTGAACAGCTGGTCAGTGCCAGTGCTGCTTCCTTCGCTGGGAGGTGGATGTGATTACACTTCCGTGGAACTTGGTTCTTGTTGTATTAGGTTCGTTGTATCTTGATGTTTAATCTGCACCTCCGAATTGATCTTTTGATTGCAGAGAGATTGCTTGCTGGATTTGTTTCTGAATATTTCGTGGATAACAGAGAACCTCGCTTATCTGTGTGTTCATTTAATGTGTTTTTGGCCGGCATTTAAATGGTGTGTCTGCAGTAACGGCTTTGTCTCCAACCCTTGGGCAAGTTACCTTTTTCCCCCAGTGAAAAGAGTAGGACTTATAGAAATGCATTTGCTCTAATGTCTATTTTCCGATAAGACATGGTCGCTTAGGCTAAATCTTTGGGAGATCAAGGCAGAAGGATCACTTGAGCCAAGGGGTTCAGACCAGCCTGGACAACATAGCAAGACCCCACCGTATAACAAAAAGTGAGCTGAGTGTCGTGGTGCGTGCCTGTGGTCCCTGCTACTCTGGAGGCTGAGGTGGGAGATCACTTAAGGCTGCAGTGAAGCTCGCGTTGCTCCACTGTCCTCCAGTCTTGGCAACAGAGTCAAGACCCTGTCTCAGAAAGAAAAGTAAAAAAAAAAAAAAAAAAAAAAAAAAATCCAGGAATGTCATTTCTTTTTAATCATCCCAGAAGAAAAATTGGTGTTTTCTAAGAATGTAAAGGGAAACGGATACGATTTCTTTCCTTGCTTGTTTCTCCTTTTCAAATATTTACAGTAGTCCGTCCACATCGTCTCTCATCTCATTACAAAGCAGCAGGTTCTTTGAGTTTAGTGGTGTTCTCTGTGTCGCTCCTTGGAGAACAGCCAGCATGAAACCTCTTACCACGATCGTGCGCATCGTGTAGTCCAATACCATCCTCTCCAGACACGCCTGTGCTGCTTATTATAGCAAACTTTGGTTGTGCGAAATGTGCATTCAGCTAATGGTTTTAAGTTCGTATCTGAGATGATGCTCTATAATTCATGAAGCATTTGAGATCAGTAATGATTGAAGATAATTCTGGCTGATGTCATTTAGAGGATATTTTTCACTTCAAGTTAAGCTTCCTTCACGATAGTCATTTTGGGATTCATTTAACTATGTCTTTATTTCAGAGCTCAAATTTTCATTAGTCATTCATAACATAGGATTTTGAAAGCAGATTTGGCAAAATCTTTCTAACAAAATGTTTGCTTATGACGTCCCAAGAAGTAGCAGTCAGAATAGCTGGTAACTGTGGTACATTTTAAGGCCGATGATAGAAGTCACTTGAACGGTAAGGGCTGCTTTGTGAGGCAGATGGGGTTTGAACCCCGACCGTCCTGATACACCAGCCCTGACCCTGGCCTTCTCTCCTCTCCACTGGGAGATGAGGAGGGTGCCAGCATCCACCTCACAGGCTGTCCTGAGAGCCTGGGACTAAGGGCTTGTGTTCCTCTTTAGGTGGCGCGGATGTGGGGGCTTGACGATATACACACTGCAGGCTGCCAGTGTCAGGGAAATCCAGTTTTATTCATCAAGGTGGGATTTGCTTTGCTCCCCTGCGGACCAGGTGCGGTGCTGCTGTTGTAGCAGGTGTGTGGATCCTCTTGGGTGGTCCTCAGGTGGACAAGGAGTCACCGATTCGGATTCCCAGTGTTAGATGTGAGGGAACCATGGACCTCATGTGTTCAGAGGGGAGGAGTAAAAAGCTTCCCTTGTAATTCCAGGACTGTCTATCCCAGCAATGCCAAACCACTGGCTTTCACCTGACGCTGTCGTAGGTGACACTGTATGGAAATGAGGACTCATGTTCCGCATACCTGAGCCCAGTACCCATCTCCCTCCAGGGCCGTGGCCAAGTCCTCCTGATTTCGCTGGGTTGCCAGCCTGGGGAGCTGTAAGCCCAGTGACGTCTCCGGTCTCGGCCCCCGCTCCCCGTGGGGACAGGAGCTGGCTTCAGGAGGCTGGTGATGAATGCCTGAATGAAGGCGACTTGTGACTGCAGTTCCGTCTAAGGGTCTCCCCGTGTGTTAGATGTCAGTAAATGACACCTGTGTGTGGATCTCATGTGATGAGAGAAACAGTGGGGAAACCAAAGCTTGTGGAGTCTGCAGGTTCTGGACTTGGGGTTGCGTGAACCTCTGTACTTGGTGAGGGATGTGATGTCTGGAATGAGTGTGCAGATGTGTCACGTTTGTGCGTGTGTGGTGAGTGTATTTAGCAGGTGTGGGCACAGTGAGCATATTCATGTGTGTTGTATGTATTTGAGGGTGTGTGTGGAGTGTGTACACGCATCATATTTGGTGAGTGTATTTGAGGTGTGTATGGAGTGCACACATGCTTTGGCGTGTATAGTATTGGGTGAGGGTGGCATGTGTGGAGTAAGCATGCACAGGTGTATACTGTGTGTGGGGTTTCTACGTGTCCTCCCCTGAGCCTACTCCTGGGCCCTGCTGTCCTGGCAGCTTTACAGTTTTGGTGTGTCTTTGATTCTGGAAGATTCTGGAACCAAATTCTGAGCTGTGATCACAAACTTGCAGCCCTGGAGGACCTGGCCCGTGGAGCCGGCACGAGGGTCCCTGTGCTGGTCTCTCCCTGGGCTCTGTCCACAGAAGAGCATGTCTGATGATTGGGCTGTGCGGGTCTGTGGCTCCCCAATCTCGAATCAGCCCTCGGTTCTGTCCCGCCTCTGTTTTTCTTGCTGAGGGCTCCGGAAGTGGAGCCTGGGATGGCGTTTTCACCCTGGGTTTCCTTCACCAGCTGCCCAGGTGCTGGCTGCCTGAGCCCTGCTGCCGTCCTGGGTGGACGGGGCTGTTCGCAGGGACATCCCTGAGCACCTGCGGGAAGGCAGGTTTAGGAAGTGCCAGAGGTGAGTGGCTTCCTCCCACACTTGATTTTCTGGAAAGTTCTGGTCTCATACTTTTCCCTAAGGGAGGTTAGAAACTGATTTCTCTTGAGGGGACATCTTTGCAGCGTCTGTTGTTTGAATGTTCTCCAGTTGTGGAATACCCGGGGCCGTATGTGTTTGGGAACATCCGTGTCCTGACGAATTCAGTAATGAGAGAGGCCTCCTGTCAGCTTGGCCTCTGTTTCCAGCTTGTTGAGGGTTGACGGCTGCTGGTATCCCAGGGAGAGTTAAACACTGGGCGGTGTGGGATGGGAACGTTCGCTCTGACAAGGTCAGTGGGAAAGCATCTAAACAAACGTTGCTGTTCCTCCAGGCTCCTCGGTCGAGCTTGTTTTGTGGTATTGAGGAAAGCTACCCTTGTTCCTGTTCCTCACCATTTGAAAGGTGTCCAGGACACGTTCCTCTGGAGTGATGCGCGTGAGTGGCAGGTTGTAAGCTCCGAGGTTATTTGGGACCTGTCAACTGATTTCCTGAACAGACAGGTGCTTGGTAAAGTGTTCCTGATTAGCTAAAACATTTCAACAGGACCTGATAGCTGGTGGTTGTGTAAAGACTATCACAATTTTCCTGATACTTTTTAAATGCCTGTTGAATAAGGGAGGATTCACATGTTTTTATTTTGCTGTCTGCATACTTGATACTTTGTTTTTTGTTTTGTATGTGGGTGTGCAGCTAACAGGATTTAGAAGCAGTCTCAGCCCTGGGGAGACTTCAGGACCGCCTCAGTCAGTGCTGAAGGGAGGCAGCGATTTGGGGGCTACCTCCTCCATAGGACGGACACCAAGGGCCAGAGGTCAGCCATCTCAGTGAGGTCACAAAGACCGGCACACCCAGCACCCTGGCCCTGTGCCTCTCCTTCACGTTGGTCTCTGCTCAAAGCTGCTCTCCTGGGTCATCACGGGTGATCTTTAGGCGCGTGCTTGCTTCTTGCAGAAGTGGTGTCTGGCTGTGGTCAGTGTGGCCCTCAGGACTTCCATGTTTTTGGCTCACATCAATATTGGGCAGTGGTGTATGTTTGTGTTTGGAGTGGTAGATGGTGGGATTTTGGCTTTGCCAACTCATTTAATACCTGTTCTAGGCGCAGGACCCTCTTGTAAGCCGCATGTTCTCCTAGGTTCTGGGCCCTATCATAAGCCACGTGTTCTCCTAGGCGCTGGGACCCTCTTGTAAGCCGCTTGTTCTCCTAGGCGCTGGGACCCTATCGTAACACTGCATGTGAGGGATCTCGGAGGTGCTCCTTATGAGGATCCGATGCCTGACCTGAGGTGGAACAGTTACAATTCAACCCCTCCCCCCCCCCCCAGAAAAATTGTCTTCCATGAAACCCATCCCTGGTGCCAAAAAAGCTGGGGACAGCTGCCTAACAGGTGCTAAGATGTCAGTAGATTTTTGGACTCGGGCCTCAGTTGAAGAGGATTAGATTTTGAAAGGTAGGGATTGAAGGCTTCTAAAGGGCAGGTTTTCATCTCCAGTGGGGCCTGTGCAGAACTAGGTAGAACTGACCCAGAAGCTGACAACTAGTCAGGCTGGCTCACTGCCTGTGTGTGTAGCCTTGCTGTTTATTCAATTGTCTGGTGGTGGTGTGGATTCCATCCACAGCCTCAGAGTAGTAGAACCCATGACTTCAAGGCTGACCTTATTTCACTTTATCAAAAAGACATGAAAATCATTTACTAGAAATCTTCCAGATACCTGTGTCCTTTCTTTTCCCAGAGGCTTTTCAGTATTGCAACTTAAAAATCTTCAAAAATAACTTGAAAACCTCTAAGTACACTTTTGATGAGCACCCTTGACAGCTTTAATATGTGAAGCAAATTCCCTTGACTTTTGTATTCCTAGAAACTCGTTCTTGTTTGCAGAAGACTTTGTATTTTGTCAACAGTGGCCACTGTTCGGTGACCATCATACCTGCCGTGTCTCATTTAGAAAGTTGGATGTGGATGTATTAACTTTTCAGACACACAAACACTTGGGCTGTTTGATTTTGGTTTTGATTTTTTGTTCCCCTCCCCCCAGCTGATTCAAAAAGGGAAACAAGCAGACAGAGTAAGTACCCGAAAGTGTCTAAGTGGCTGGCTGGGGGATCCTACTATGGTGTTGGATTGTGTTCTGCCAGACATCGCTCCTCGAAAGGCTGACCCTGAAAGGGATGGCATTGCCCTCACCCTGGGACATTCGTCTGTCTCACCAGACAATGAAGAATCTGCCAGAGCACTGTGAGTCAAATTCAGTCAGAACTCGATTAAATAAGAGGCTTTTGTCTTAAAGGCCAAAACATGAGGACACATTTTTAATTTTTAAGGAGCGCTTTGTCGTGAGTCAGTCCTGATGTGTACTGCATTAGGAAACCTCTGAACCTCCACGGTCAGGCCCAGAGCTCTGAGGGAAAGTGGTTTTGCCCTTCCCACTGTTTCTGTTTGAAAAAAATTTCACTTAGGTAGAACTGGAAGCCTTTCCGCAGTGTTAATACTACTGACCCGTTTCTGGGTCTCGGTATATTTACTGTATAAATGTACATGTGTGTATGTGGTGTACCCATACTACATGTATTTTTACTGTGCATGTATTTACAATGTATAGGTATGTACACTTCATATGTGTCCTACACACGTGCATGCTGTAGGCATGCATGTACACGTGTATATGTGTATGGGCACTATGGTTTATATGCACATTACTTGGACACCTATCTGTTCTGCATGTGTACATACATGCATGTATTTAATGCCATATACATACCTGTGTACGTTCACCATGTATGTGCAGATGATTTCTGCAGATGTATATATACATATGTGCACACAAGCATGCGTGTACACTATGCACACTGGATAAACTTCTGGATATGTACACACTAATACATAGACATGCTGCATATGTATGTACACTATTGCATATGTGTATGTGCTTTATACGTTAGTGTACTGAGGTACATTGTATACATGTGCCTACGTGTACACTGTGCATGTGTATGCATGCTGTAGTGCACCTACGTCCATTGGATAAGAATGTATGCTATATGCATGTGTATACATATAGCAAATAGCATACCTGTGTACATACGGATGTGCATGTGTATGCCATATGCATGTACATACAGGTTATATATACCTGTGTACACTGTATGCATATAGATGGATGTACATGCTATGCATGTGCATACATGTTATCGTACCTATGTACATTTGCTGTATGGATGTGTGTACGCTCTATGCTTGTACACACGTAGTGAACTTGTTTGTACACTATATCTTTGGATGTGTGTACACTCTATACATGTACACCACATGGATCTGGATGTGTGTGCACTCTGTACGCACGTAGTGCACTTACGTACACTATAAATGTTCGGATGTGTGTACTCTCTATGCACGTACACGTGTTACAGTGTACCATATACGTACACTATGTGGATGTAAATGTGTGTGTGTTCTATGGCACCAGGAATAGGGCTCCCGCAGGGATCCCAGAACGTACCATCTCGCTGGCACCGGAGAGTGCAGGATGAAAACAGTTGTTTGTTGCAACCTAGTTGAAATTTGGCAGGTTACTATACCTTTTGCAACGATTTAGGAACAGTCACTTCATTGATGTTGTGTTCCTGAAATCATAACAGCTCTGTGAGGTGTGTCTCATCCCCAGACGAGAGAGAACGGAAACAACAATGACTCGGTGACTTAAGTGAGGTAGAGCTAACAGAGCAGCTGTCTAGCTTTCCGTATTATAACTTTGTCAGCAGCTCAATGAGAAATCGCCACTCATCAGAAATGTGTCCACTTTCTACTGTTCTTTCTTCGTGGCGTATTTACTGCCTCGTGTTATTCCTCACGATGTAGCACAATCCCTCCTAGAGTTGTGAATAGAAACAGTTGATGACAATTGTAATATCTTCTTTGTTAACATTGAAAACGATATAAGTTCATCTTCAGATACTGTTTTGGAAGATGAGAAAGAAGATGTTTAGGACAAAAGAATAGAGAGCTTTCAAGTCAACAGGGAAAATAAGGACTTTGTGCAAAATATTTCCAAATTTGGAATTTGAGAATACTAAATCTCACAACTAAGATCATAGGTAGCTTTTTTGGGGGGGTTTAAAATTAGTACTTGGTTTTCCATGCCTTTGGGAATTTCAGTCCTGATGGAGGATTGCAAGAATAATCTGATTTTTCAGAACAGAAGGACAGTCTGTCTCAAAGGTAAATTCCAGGTTCTACCATAGAGAAATAGAAATTGCTGCCAACGTTCTGTAAGGTTCTTCAATTCTTTCCTCTTCTGTGGCTACAAAACATCTCTGGTTTAGTCTCAGCCAAGTTCTCTTATGAGGTTGCCTTACATTTCGCACAGCTGTTGCGAGTCTTCATCATTCGTAGTTAAAAGCAAATCCTTGTACTAGTGAGATCTGAGCACCTTGAAGGCAGGGCTTTGTTTTATATTTTTAATAAGCAGCAGGGTGATGGCAGGACTGGGGCCCTTCATCCCATCATGCGTTCCTCTGAGCTTTCAGAGTTCTCACTGTGCTGAGTGTGGTGTTAGCTGTTTAGGGTTTAAATAGGACTACGAGGCTCTGCGACTTGGGACGCTCTTACCACCTTCATAGAGAGCTTGGTGACAGCTTAGTATGACAGTTTGCACACCTGTTGTGTATACTTTCTTACGGCCCCACAGAAAGAGTATTGATTTAAACGTGACTAATTTCTCGTGTTGTTTTTCCTTGATTATTCCTAGTTATAGTCCCGATATTTTTCTTCCTTTAAAATCTTGCTTATCGCTGGTGAATTACTGATAAACTATATTTATGTGTTTTCTAAATCTAGCGATTTAATTGGAGGTCATTATTCTTGTACCATGTATCAGTGCTATGTCAGGATGGTTCAGTTTTACGTTGTCAAAGGATTAACTAGAGCAGGATGCAGCCTTACTGGAACTTGCTCATTGATGAAATGTAGGCACTTTATTTTTTGTTATACTCGAGGTGTGCTCAAATGTAAACAGTTTGAGCTGTGTTAGAAGGATATACAAGATTGTAATGAAGAAAGCCACAACTTGATCAAGTACCAACTAATGAACTTTATGTTTGAAGTATATGGAACATGGACATTGGCAATCAGTTTTCATCTTGACCTTTTATATTTTTACTAGAATCTTGGTCTATCACCCAGGCTGGAAGGGTGGAGCACAGTAGTACGATGTCCATTCACTGCAACCTCTACCTCCCAGGTTCAAGCGATTCTTATGCCTCAGGCTCCCTAGTAGCTGGGGTTACAGGGTGTGTGCCACCATGTCCGGATAATTTATTTTTAGTAGAGATGGGGTTTTGCCATGTTGGCCAGGCTGGTCTGCAACTGCTGACCTCAAGTGATCCACCCACCTCAGCTTCCCAAAGTGCTGGGATTACAGGTCTGAGCCACCATCGCTGGCCTGATCTTCTGTTCTAATATTGGTTATTCAGTCTCAATGATAGTGCTTGGTTGTATTAAATTGGGGTAGAAAGCACAATTGAAATGAATTTGGTTGTGTATGCACGTGCTGACTTAGCCTTCATGGCTGCACTGTGAGGTGGGCATTGTTCCTGAAGGAAGGCCGGATGGGCAAGTCAGGGCTTAGATACGGGACTTGTGGGCCGTCACTGCTGTCCCATGGCTGAGATCAGGCCTGTCTGATGCCTGTACCCCGAACTCTTCTTAACACACGAACGAGCAACTGTCAAGAGTCGGTGCTCGAGTGTGATGTGGCCTGTGGTGTTTGCCTCACAGATTTGCTTTGGCTCGGGGTAACAGGGCAACAGCTCCCTCCCTCGTGCGGCTGCCTAGGAGTCCCAGGAGAACCCACTGATACCGTTGATAAATGCTGGACATCGAACGTTCTCCTTGGTAGCAGCACATCTGGAATCGGACAGTGCAGTTAGATTCTCGGCCAGCAAACCTGTACGGGAGTGTGTGAACTCTGCGTTTGCTTCTCCCGGACAAAGGTGAATTCCTGGTCACTACTGGATGGCAACAGGTGTGGCCTCAGGAGCAGCACGGAGACGAGCACCCGGGTGCAGGAAGAGCATCTGCAAGAGGGGTTGGGGAATGTGACAGACACTCGTGCAAGTTCAGCTGTTACCGTGGGGGGTGTGGGGTGGGTGAGACCAGATTTTCTCATTGTTGCCCCTTTCTGAAAAGGACCCTGAATTGACTTCTCTGTGGCTCCTTGCGCCTCCTTGTCAGGTTGGAGGAGACTGCGCCCCTGGCTCAGGCCCTGCTTGCGGTGAGGCGGAAGCTGCTGTTGCTTGCCCTGCCCTCCCTGTGACGTCCTCTGTGCTGTTCTCCTCCGGGGACAGTTCTGCCGAGCAAGCTTGGACTCTGCTCCCTTCTGCTCTTGGATTACATGTCTGGAAGGCTTGTGTTCTTTCCTGGTTTTTGATGATGCTGAGCTGTGTTTTTGCAAGGATGACACGTGCCCATAGCAGGGAGAAGCCCCTTTGCAACTTGAACATCTTGACGTTCTCAAGCAGAGCTTGCTATCGAAGTTGACAGACTCCTGTGTTTTTGTTTTGGCAGAAACTGAATTTCAGTCCTAGGACAGCTTCAGGACACTTGATCCTAGCTCTTCTCTCTCACTGCTCCCCTCGTATGTGGCAGAATCCTATGCCCTGAAGTTGACCAGTCCCTTCATTTGAAAATCAGTTAATGTATGCGATCCTCATGAGAATTTTACTTTTTATAAAAGCAATCGCAAAGACTGGGTTTTGTGACACCAGTGTTTTATGTGTATTTTACTTGCACTCACAATAAGCTTTGTCTTCTAAATATTCCATGTTTCAGATGAGCACTGGAATCATGCCCTGCAGTAGTTTTGCTTTTCCGCTTTTCTTTTTGGCTGAGGTAAGGTTGAGAACATTGTGATATTAGGTGTAGTGAACCCTTTTAGCTTCTTCTATGTCTGTTTTCCTTTAAGGCAAAACCAGCAGACTGATACCAGTTTGTGAGCACCTGGCATCTCCCAGGCCTTTCCTGGGTCTTCCCTCCGCTGTCTCATGGAGAGAGCAGTCACTCGTGGAAGGTGAACCTGAGAATCTGTGCGTGGAATTAAGTAAATGTCATAGCTCTCTTCTGGGACGAACTGAATCACATTAAGCCCAGTCAATTGTAACAGCAGGTTTTGCACATACAAAGCATTGAACAACAGGACAAGTAACCAGGCTGCGACGCTTCTGGTCCTGCACAAGACCTCCGGTATCACAGCACATTTAACAAATTGGCAGCATTGAGTGTTTGAAAACGTTGTGTGTGTACCATGTCCGTGATTTTCGAGGGCCTGGAAAAACACCTCTGTGGTTATGGCAATCTTGATCAATGGGAGCTTAAGGTTAGTACTGGGGCAGACCGTGTTTTAAAGAATCAAGGTCTCTCGAGTATGTTTCGGTTTTCCCATGAAGAAGAAAGATGTTAGCTGTTCTTTCCTGGACTGTGGCTATCAGAGTGCCCCACCACGGTCACTCACACGTTGACTTCATTTCCGCTTAACCGGGCTGGGCTTGGGCCAGAGTACTTTGGTAGTCAAATGTCATATGAGGCTGAGGAACTGTCTTCTGTGTCATCGTTGGCATATGGAAATAATGTTTTCCGAAGCATACTCTCCTTTATCATTTGTTTATGTAAAATAATGGAATGATTGTGCTTGGTTACGTAATTGTGGAAAGATAACGGTTTTATATTCCTAAAATCTGTGCTAGGAATTGTGCAAAATTTTCTTAGTCATCCCTTTGTTTTCATTACATTGTAGCAATATATTGCTGCTTAGAGTCTGGAACAAGTAGGCTTCTCTGGATCGGGTTCTTACTGGATTGCTAAAACGTAGAATGATTTTTCCCCTCCTTGGATGTGACTTATAGAACTTTGCCTTTTGAGTTGATGTGCTGCATTTGATAGCGGACACAGGACGGCCCAAAGAATTCACTTACGGGGCTAAAATGTACGTGCTTTGTAGTGTTTCCCTCCTAGAATCAAAACGGTTCCTCTCATTTGTGGGTCGCTGACGCTATTTGCTGAAAACATTTTAAATTTTATTTATTTTAATTTTTTGAGACAGACTCTTGCTCTGTCGCCCAGAGTGTCGTGCACTGGCACGATTTCGGCACACTGCAAACTCTGCCTCCCAGCTACACGCCATTCTCCTGCCTCAGCCTCCCAAGTAGCTGGGACTACAGGTGCCCGCTACCACGCCTGGCTAATTTTTTGTATTTTTGGTAGAGACGGGGGTTTCACCGTGTTATTCAGGATGGTCTCGATTGCCTGACCTTGTGATCCGCCTGCCTCGTCCTCCCAAAGTGCTGAGATTACAAGCGTCAGCCGCTGCATCCGGCTGAAAACATGTTTCTTTACTGCCTCAGTCCTCAGTTGGGTAGTCTGTTCTTTGTAGGACATTCAGGGAGCGGGGGACTTCTTGAGTCTTGAAAGGCGCGCTCTGTGAGATGGTAAACTTCCGGCTGCTTATTTAGGGAATCCTGCCGGCTGTCATTTAGTGGAGAGCGCAGTTTCCTGGCTGCCCTGGTCTTGGAGGGGAGGGAGACTGAGGGGTCATTTTCGCACTTGGACCAACGTGTTTATTAAACCTGGCTTGTGGATCATTTGGATGTTTTTATGAAGGAAAAGCCACATCTGTGACTTTCAGATGAGTGGAAGTCATGTGAAAATATATATATATATTTGGCTACTATGGAGAAGTTTTGTCCTTGGGACCTGTGAATACAGTCACAGGAGAGCAGAATGTTCACGGTGTGGTGCTTACAGTGTACATGCAGAGTCACATTCTTCACAAGTATTACTTTAAAAAGTGACAAATAAGAGAAAAATATTTTCCTCATGACAACCTCGGTAAGAAGCTGGCACTACTCTTGTTTTTGGAGGGGTGTGAAGGGAATATTGAGAAAGTGTCATCAACATTAGACTCGCCCACTCTGCAAATCCTGTGCCAGCTGGAGTGAGGACCCCATGACGGAAAGATGCACCCTTCTGCCCGGAAGGAGTTGAATGTTTGTGGCACTCAGGATGCACGGTTCTTCTCCATATAAAGGCAGAGTGTGAAACGCTGTGGAGGCTGAGAAAAGAGATGTGGTTAGCAAGTATGAGTGAGACGTTTGGGGCTTGTTAGCACCTGTCGTCTATGCAGCAAGCTTTGCTATCTGCACACGTGTGATCCTTAGAACACTGGTTTGTGGAGCCGTGAGGCTGTAGAGGGCCCCAGCTCCCAGCAGGCTGAGGAGTTCCCTGTTACCACCAGGATAACCATAATTGAAGGCTGTAACTCAATCCCAAGTCCCGGAAGGGGGCTCCTTTCGGAGAGGAAAACACCCTTGGAGCCTCGAGCAGAATTCAGTGATTTTTCTTATAATGTTGCTTAGATTTCAGCACCTTAGCTGAAAGCTGGTCTCTCATGCCGTGAGCAGGAGCCCACCCCATTGCTTCAGCCAGGAAGATGCTGCCCTCATACTGGAATTGACTTCAAACAAACTTGAAAGCTCTGGCACCGCTGCTCATTTCCATACTGTTGCAGGCCATCTACAATACGGAGCATGCCTTGGCGTTTTGATTTTGTGACTCCTCTTGAACGGCTCTGAGATGGCTCAACGCGAGTTAGACATTTGCAGAAATGATCAAGCAGAGCTGCAGTCATCTTGCAGATCAAGTGAAGTTTTTTCTGAAAGCCTGTTACAGGCTTAAATTTCTGATCCCTTTCCATCCACTGATCTTGTATGATTGGTTTCTTTTTGCACCCATTTGGGTCTGTGAAGCGTCTCCCCACCGTGGTAGAACTTTAGCTCTGATTTCATGCATGAGTCGGTATCCTCACTCTTCATCTGTGAGGAGAAAGCGCTACAGGTCCTGCGTGGTTTCCGTCCTCACCCTGCATGCGGATGGATTGGGAGGTATTTGTGATGTGTGAACTTGCTACCCCCAGAGACTCCTTGTTCACTCCCCTGGACCGTACTCCTCCCTACTCCCCTGGACCACACACCTCCCTCCTGGTTAACTCCCTGGACCACGCTCCTCCCTCCTAGTTCACTCTCTGAACCACACTCCTCCCTCCTGGTTCACTGCCCTGGGCCCCCACGCCTCCCTCCTTGTTCACTCCCCTGGGCCCCCATACCTCCGTCATAGTTCACTCCGCAGGACCCCCACACCTCCCTCATAGTTCACTCCGCAGGACCCCCACTGCTCCCTACTCCCCTGGGCCGCATTCCTTCCTCCTGGTTCACTCCCCTGGGTCCCCACTCCTCCCTCTTGGGGGCGTGGTAGTTTCTGCTGTGCTTGTGCCAGCACGATAAGGCTGAGTGGCAGCTCCAGGGCTGTGGCTGCTCACGCAGCTGTGGCGTTAGTGCAGAGAACTGCGGGGACGCAGCTGCCCTTGCTGTGATGCTTCGAGTGTCATAGTCGGTGTGGGAAGCTGGGTGGGACGTGGATGTCCCAGGAAGGGACAGGAGCCTCCCCTCAGCCTCTGTCAAACACTTCTCAGCCAGGCATGGTGGCTCATGCCTGTAATCCCAGCGTTTTGGGAGGCCAGGGCAGGCAGATCACCTGAGGTCAGGAGTTGGAGACCAGCTTGAACAATGTGATAATTTTTGACACATTAAGGATTAAGGAAAATGACTCCCACTCGTTTCCCTTGCTTTTTAATTGACGATTGGTGTAGCCCAGTAGTCTGAACTTGTTAAGCAACCATTCTTACTGAAAGACTAATCTTTAAAAGTGTCTTCCTCTGGACACGTCTTTGGCTGCTGTAATCAAATGCAATGTAATCAGCACTGGTTAATGGCTTTCCTTGCTTGGCTAACAAATGCTCCTCAGAAAGTTTGATTTCTTGTTGTTTTCATTTATAATTATGTTTTAAGCCTTCTAATTTTTCTAGCTTTTTTGCGAGTTGGGAATAATTGTGATGGGTGCTTAGTTTGGGATGTTGACGTACACTCTATGACCAGCTACTATGCCATTGTGTGAACACTGATTTGTCACTTTCTCATGAAGACTGATCTCACCTAGTTTGGTAAATTCTATTAATTTGAAGGAAGGGGGTGGAATGCAACTGCTGTTAGGAGGCTTTTTTAAGGATCGGGGAAATGTTGCCATGATTACCATTACAGAAGGAACATAAAAATACGTGCTGCCTTCAGTCATGATGAATATGTAAGTCCGCATCTGTGACTGCAGAAAATGGCAGCCCCAAACTTAAAATCGTGTGGATGCACCAAGCCCACCTGCAGGGCACTGTGGAGCAGCCTGCATTAGCCGAAGTTGGCCCACAAGCGCTGAGGGATGGTGTCTGAGTTATGATAAGGCTCTGACTTGGGATTAAACAGGCCTCCAAGTACTGTGATATTCTAAACAAAGACACGAGACTGTCCAGGGAGCCCAGTGGGCACCTGTAGGCAGTGTAGGTGAGAAAAGGCTCCAAGGAAGGTTCCTGCAGCTCAGCTAGGAGGATTCTGTAAGGCAGTAGACACGTCAGTGTTCACATGGGAGTGTTGAGCTATATTCATTCCTTTTAAGCAGCCAGGCTTGTGTGTGTGTTGAGGGGCACTCACATGGCGCCCCTACCACCCTCACTGCTGGTTGTGCCTGTTTGATGTTCCGGATTTCTGTGTTAAGTGCGTCCACTCTCCAAATGTATCTCTGTCTCTAGAATATTTTAGAGTAGACCATTTATTGTTTAAACGCTTGTTTTTAGTGAGGAAGAAATCTTTAAAACGGGCCATACAGACCCTGCTATAAATGTTTAACAATGGAATGTGTAATGTTTAACACGTGGTGTTTAAAGTAGAAGACAGTTTAATTTAGAAATTCTGTTGGAATGCCAGTTTAAATTCTGATCATCCGTATGCATATGGAAAAGAAAGAGTGAATGTGCAGAAATGGAATTTTCTCTATTTTGTAGAGATTCTGTAATGTATCAGGTACAAGTCTCACTTTGTGATTTAAATGCATGAAGCTGAAATGACAAAACTTGACAAAAACATGCCTTTGAATAGTGAGCCTTTATTCTCCTTGAAATAGTGATTCATTCACTAAAATGTCCACCTGCAACTTTGTCAAACACATTTGTTGCATTAGTTCTCAAGTGAGCTCAGTTTTCCGGACAGGGAGATTATTACTGCTTAAAGTTTGTCCTGATGATGTTTGTGAACAGGGAAAATCCTTTGACGTGGATCCTCTGTGTGTGTGAAACATCAGACGCGGCCTGCCCAACCCTCTGCTTGTAACTGGGAACCTTGACTGTCGGGATCATTGTAGAGAACTTTGAGGAAAGCAAAACAAAAAGCCTCTGGAGTAGCAAAAGATGTAACTGATTTCATGCAGTAAAACTTACACATTTTTCTTGAAAATGCATCCTTCAGAACCTCAGTTTGCTGACTATTTTAGAATCACTGTAGTCGGCTGACAGCAGTCGTGGGAACAGCTGCATGGCCTGGCTGGTGCAGGAGGGTCTCAGAGCGGAGCCACACTGCTGACACCAAAAAAGGGCCTGGAGCCATCAAGCTCGCGAGTCGTGCAGATGGCCTTGGCTGACCTCCAGAAGAGAAAACGTCAGTATCCAAGGAGGAAAAAGTGTATTAATTTCATGAGTGTTTGCCTTTGCAATGGCTAAAACCCTGAGTTTGTGGCACCTGCTGTCTCTGGAATGAGGAGTCTTCCCTTCCTGGCAGACAAGCTCTAGATGGGAACAGGAGCTGTGATTGCTGGATTGAAGAGGTTTCCTTCTTGGGGAGGTGGCCTTCGAGCCTGACTCGAAGGAAGCTGTGACTGGCAGGAATGCGCCTTGGAGACAGTGTATTTACCAGGAGGGTCAGTGACTGAGAAACATCCTGTTCCGAGTGTTGCCGTTCTGGTTCTAGAGTAAACTTGGGGAGAAACAACAGCCAAAAGCCTCGAGGAATCTTCTGTGATGTTGATGACATTTGGTAGATTTGTTGCTGAGACTCTGAAATGAGAAGCCCGGGAGGTGCAGGTCTATCAGGCCGTGGGACGTGGGAGAGCTGCTGCTTCAGGGGTTGGAGTCCCCGTGCCAGAGGCTCAGTCCTGCAGAGACTTTTGCACAGTGGGCAACTGCTGCCTCCAGTTGATTGTGAGTCCCCCAGATGAATACCCATGAAAGGTACCATGTCAGCAAAGAGTCAAACTCTGTGAAGCATTTGGAGATTTATTCTGAGCCAGATGAGTTACCATGGCCCTTGATACTGCCCTCAGGAGATTCTAAGAACGTATTCCCGAGGTGGTCAGAGCCCAGCCTGGTTTTATAGCTTTTAGGGAGACATGAGACAATCGATCAAATAAATGTAAGATGTACATTGGTTTGGTCTGGAAAGGTGGAGAACTGGAAGCAGGGGTGTCCAGGTCATAGGTAGATTCAAAAATTTCCTGATTGACAGTTGGTCGAGAGAGTTGTCAGATAAGAGGTTGTGGAGACCAAGGCTTTGTCATGTGGAGGGAATCCTCCAGGTAGCTTCGTAGAGAATAGATTGTAAATGTTTCCCATCAGACTGACAGTCTAAGTTCTGTCTAATTCCAGAAGGGAGGAGGGGTGATGAGACAAGTCCGACCCCCCAGCGATCATGGCCTGGACTAGTTTTTCAGATTAGCTTTGGAATGCCCTTGTCAAAAGCAGGGGCTGTTCAGATGGCCAAAGGAACTTCGAATTCTAATGTTTTTACAACCAGAAAGTGATTGTGTTTTTTCTGTGGATGACAGCCAGTGTGGTAATTAATATTTTATTAGCAGATTAATTTGGAAGTCAATGTGTTTTCAAGTATGTTAATTATTAAGTTATCAACAAACAGAGAAGGGCTTACTTTGAAACCAGCCTGAGACTCAAGAGGCTCATCAAAGAAAACGATGGACTTGGGAGAACTGATTCACGTGTTTACTGCGCCAAGTTTCAGGCATTATGAGAAGTCTGTGCTGATACATTGTGACTTGAGAACTTAAATCTTGAAGGACTCTTAAGAGTGAGCTTTATTTTTTCTTTTCTTTTTAAACGGTCAGCGTTTCTGTCTCCTGTGTTTTGTCTTCCAGCCGCTGAGCACTTTAGCTTTGTGTTCACGTGGCATTGTTCCCTGAACCACCTGCTTTGTGGCTCCTCTGTCCTGCCCGCCTTGATCGCGTCTTCCCTGCCCCGTGGGTTTTATCCCGAGGACTGTTGTCCGCTGTATGGAGTGGAGGATCAGTGGACACTGGCTTTACCGACTCATTTTCTATGTAGCTCCCAGTTTCTCAAAATCATAATTGTCTTGGATTCCCTGTGAAACTGGGAGTCAGGCCTTGGACACAGTGCTGGGTGGCCTTGGGTGCAGTACTGGGACAGAAGGGAGAGTTGAGAACAGGAAGGACAGGTTTGTCAGGGGAAGGAACCCCTTGCCAAATTCCTGTGTCTGTTTTGGGTTAAAGACGAATGGCCGGGTGGTGGATGTCTCACCTGCTGTGGCTGGACGTCGCTGTGCTGAACCCTGAGCAGGGGCCCCAGCAGCTGCCTCCTGCCAGGCCGGGGCCACAGGACTGGGCTTCTGCCTCTGGGGTGGGTTGCGAGGGCTCCTGCCAAGGTGCAAGAGTCTGCACCGCTCCTGTGTGACCTGAGGGGCATGTGGGAAGCTGGTCTGTGCTCTTTACCTGGGAGAAGCTGAGCTCACCTGGGCCAGAGCCTCTGGGGAGGTAGGAAGGCAGAGGCCTGGAATTCCTGCTTTCCCCAGAAAGTAAGAAAGCTCAGTGTTGCACCTGCTCTGAGATGCCCTCAGGAGCCATATATAGTTGATTTTAACATGGGGGAAGGTGCCACTTAACGCGGCTCTGTGGGGAGCTTTGAAGAGTCCAGGCCGTGGGCCTGGGGCTTTTTAATATGTTCCTTCCTGAACAAAAAACAACAAAAGATCCCTGTGGCTGATGCCGACTGCGTGGTGTAGGACATGCCGAGATTGCGTGGGGTTTGCCCCTGAGTTTCCTTGGTGCTCCTCCCAGCCCCCGTGGACACCAGCCTTTCCAGGCCGAGGCTTGTCCTATTTAGACCCTCGTTGGTGGGGTCTGTGGTCCTGGATAGAGGGCCCAAGCACTTCTTTCATTATTATAAATGATTCACCCGAGACGCACGGCTGCCCCCAAACATCTCACGAGCATGAGATACAGCCAGTGCCGCTGCCCCAAACTCATAATTCCAGTGGAATGAGGAAATTTTA
The DNA here is from genome assembly GCF_009764315.1 of Trachypithecus francoisi. Classification (NCBI taxonomy): domain Eukaryota; kingdom Metazoa; phylum Chordata; class Mammalia; order Primates; family Cercopithecidae; genus Trachypithecus; species Trachypithecus francoisi. The sequence goes on from NW_022681458.1 coordinate 116,085,658, forward strand.
CTTTTAATGTGCTCGTGTGACTCAGATGCAAATATTCAATTCCCGTTAAACTTTCAAGAGCTTGAGAACCTCTGAGATTCCTTGGTAGCCGTTCCTTGGCTCCACGACTAACTCTCCTGTGGAAGGAGGCTGGGGTGGTCCGCGGGGTGTGGGGTCCTGCTGCGTTCTCCAGGATTCCTTAGGTTTCATCATTAGTCCCAGCTCTTGAGCAGGTGGAGCTGATTGACTCTGACGTTTCCTTTATTTTGTTCTTGTGTTGCCTGAGTTAACTTAGAATAACCAGTATTTGCCAGAAATAATTGATGGCGAGATGGGAATTATTGGTGATTCCGTGACATAGGCAGCCTGTATAGATAAGCGTGTTACACAGTGTCTGATTTCTGAGATGTTGGTCCACACCTTCTCAGCAACACACTTTCAGGGGTAGATTCCTGTGCAGGAGAAGCTGCTTTTCCCCGAGACGCGGTGGCGGCCCCTGCACTGGCATGGCAGGGTGGCTGTGTAACTGGGCAGGGCTGGACGTGCTCCTGCCTGCCCCTGCGCTGGGCGCCCACCTCCGCCCCATATCTGTGTCGAGGGTTCCTGCCTTTGTTCCCCCAGCTCGAGGTCATAGGATTGTATACCTTCCTTGACACATTCCTGCATAGAGTTGATTAGACCTGGGGGTGAATCTCCTTCTGACATGCATGTGGGTAAATTATTCACATGAACGACTTAGGTCCTCCACTTTCAGGGTAAGGAGGCACGAGGTGGGTTTGGAGATAGCTGCCTGGCCTCAGGAAGTTTCTCTCAGAGCCTGTTTCTTTCACTAGCAAAGTAAATGATGCCTACCTCTCGGGGCTTGACACACGCTCAATACTCAGATGCTGTCTGGTGTTTATTATAGTTAGTATTTGGGGAACAGCGTGGCTGGTAAGAAAATGCGTTATCTTTACAATTTATAGAATGTGATACAAGGCAAGCACGAAACCGGGACCCTACCCTAATCTGAAGATGCTGGTGCTTACTCTTCTCCTTAAGCATTTTGCTCTAATTCTGGCGTGTGTCAGCCAAGTCATAGGACGGCACCGCATGCGTGATGCCAGCTCAGTTACCTTGGAACGGGGAACCTGAGGCTGCCAGGGAGCATCCCTCCTGCCTCCAGTCCTCGGGGGTTTCTCTCTCTCTCTCTCTCTCTCTCTCTCTCTCTCTCTCTCTCTCTCTCTCTCTACACACTCTCTCACACTCTCTCTCACACTCTCACACTCTCTCTCACACTCTCTCACACTCTCTCTTTCACTCTCTCACACACTCTCTCACACACTCTCTCACACACTCTCTCACACACTCTCACACTCTCTCTCCACACTCTCTCTCACACTCTCACACACTCACACACTCTCTCACACACACTCTCACACTCTCTCTCACACACTCTCTCATACACTCTCTCTCACACACTCTCACACTCTCACACACACTCTCACACTCTCTCACACTCTCTCACACTCTCTCACACTCTCTCACACTCTCTCACACTCTCACACTCTCACACACACTCTCTCACACACACTCTCACACTCTCTCTCACACTCTCACACACACTCTCTCACACTCTCTCTCACACTCTCTCTCACACACTCTCACACACTCTCTCTCCCACACTCTCTCTCACACACTCTCTCACACTCTCACACACTCTCTCACACTCTCTCACACACTCTCACACACACGCACTCTCACACTCTCACACACACTCTCTCTCACACTCTCACACACTCTCACACTCTCTCACACTCTCACTCTCTCACACTCTCTCACACTCTCACACTCTCTCCACCTCTCTCACACACTCTCTCACACACACTCTCTCACACTCTCTCACACACACTCTCTCACACACAGTCTCTCTCACACACTCACACACTCACTCACACACTCTCTCTCACACACTCTCTCACACACACTCTCACTCTTACACACACTCTCTCACACACTCTCTCACACACTCTCTCACACACTCTCTCACACACTCTCTCACACACTCTCACACACACTCTCTGTCACACACTCTCACACACACTCTCACACACTCTCTCTCACACACTCTCTCTCACACACTCACACACTCTCTCTCTCACTCTCTCACAACTCTCTCACACACACTCTCACACAACTCTCTCACACACTCTCCACACACTCTCACACCACTCACACACACTCTCACACACACTCTCACACACACTCACACACACACTCACACACACTCACACACACTCTCACACACTCTCTCTCTCACATCTCTCACACACTCTCTCTCTCACACACTCTCTCTTTCTCTCTCTCTCTCTCTCTCCCTCCTTCCCTCTATCCCTCCCTATCCCCCAATCCTCCTCACCACTCCTGCTCCCCTCCCTACCCTCCTCACTTACTCTACAACAGAGGTCCAGACTTTGATATATCCCAGCTGGACCTATTTAATGCTTGTCTGGGAAACCAGAGGGAAAGGGTCCCAGTTACTACAAAAATAGAGAATTGAAATAGAATGTGAGCTACTTTTGCATCTTGATTTTTATTTTAATCTGAATACAAAAGGCAAGTGTCAACACAAAATCGGTGCTAACTGCGCCACACAGCCCCAAGTCTGCCTTGTCGGGGCTCCGTGGGTTCCCACGTCCTGGCCTTCTCCAGGAGCGTCTGGACACGCCGTGGCTGTGAAAGGAGCATTCACTTATGGTCCTTTGAATGTTCCAGAGTCATGTTTAATAAAAATCTTCACGTTTACCCACAGCCAAGTCTTGATTTAATAACAGGTACTGCAGGTCTCTGGGTGGGGCTGAGTCTGTTTTAGAAGCAGCTGCACCATTCGAGGGGCAGGTCCATGTGGGCTGGCAGGCGGCCTGGTCCTTGGAGCACAGGGTGGACCTGACCCAGTCCTGGCAGTGCGGGGCCTTGCAGTTCTAGAATGTAGTGATGCAACCTGTGACATAAATAAAAAGCCTCGTGTGCCCCCAGGAGAAGCTGGGGCATCCCCTCAGTACTGTGGTGTGCTGTGTTTGTGATCGTGCAGATGTAAAAGGGTGAGGGAGATGCCTAAAAACCAGGCTCCCAAAGACAGCCCTTCATGTCTGGTGCTTTCATGTGTGTATGCACACGTGTTTGACGCGTGTACACCTTTACAGGTGCACCTGTTTCATGTGTGTACACGTGTTCGTGTGTTCATACACCTGTTTCATGCGTGCGCCTGTTTCGCCTGTGTATGTGCCTGCGCATTCACCCTGTATTGCATCATACGTTGTATTTTACAGATTGGGTATTTTCAGTTTGTATCGTGAGCTTGTAACGACTTTGTGAAGAAAAGAGGGGTTCCTGGCAGCCTTTGGCTCTGAGAAACGTAATGTCACGGGAACAGATGAGACAACCCGGGTGAGGCCGGCAGAGGCCATCGTGGCCTGGGAGTCCGTGCACATCCACTGTCTGTCGCGGTGTGACTAGTGACCCCAAAACCTAGAGGCTTAAGGCAACGTACACGTACGACTGTACAGCTTCTTCAGGTTGCAAATTCAGGGCAGCCCTGCTGAGCGGCTCTGGCCCAGTCCCCCGGGTCACTGTGAAGATACTGTCCAGGGCTGCAGCCATCTGTAGGCTCAGCTGGGCTGGAAGTTCTGCTCCAGGATGCTGTGCTAACGTGTCTGCGGGCAGAGGCCTGGTCCTCCACACCTGGCCCCTCCCTGGGCCAGGTGCATTCCTGCCCAGGGCCGCTCCTTTCCCCAGAGACGTAGGAGTGCTGGTCTTATGCCCAGGGTCAAGATGGCCGGGTCAGGAGCAGACTTGTTTCCCCTACTCGGCAGCTACTCCTGCAGGACTGGGCGACAGTGGAGGTCCTGCAGGAAGGTGTTCGCTGAAGACTGTGCTCTGTGACTTGATGGGTGTTCCTCCCAGCAGGTGAAATGGAGACTGGACGCTGGCAGCGGCGTCCTGCGTGACCCCACATGTAGTGGGCTCACAGCAGAGGTAAGTCCTTCCATTACAGATACTTTTCAGAGTCTGCCCGCCTTTAGATTCTCTGATTAACGTGTCTGAGGAGGGTCCCAGGAGTCTGCCACCTGCCAGGCCAAGGAGGTTCCCTGCATGTGGCTCTCCCCTGACACCCTGAGAAACGTGACTCGAGAGGATCACCTGAGTTTCCTAAACGAGTCACCTGCTTTCTCTTCTCTTTGCTTTCATGCCTCCCACAGGGTGGGTCGGTCCTGTCAGCTGCAGCGATACCTGCATGCTGGGGTTACAAGGAGCTTGGGGGGGTGTCTGGTCCCCCAGGGAGATTCGGTGACTGAGGATGCTGTCATAGCAGCCAACATGTCCTTATTGTTTTCACTTTTAATGAAGTTCAGTTACTAGGTTTTCTGAGGCACAATGATGTCCTTGTGAAAAATTGGTGATCAGGGAAACAAGCAAGTGTGGGAAAATGATCCTGCCCTTAAACTTGAAAAACGATGAAACAGCAAAGAGCCCTGAAGAGCCCATGAACCTCCTCATGGGGCAGTGAGGAGACCCCTCAGTAATGGCTTTAAAAAATGAGATAATATTGAAGAAAAGGTAAACTAAATTTTGGGTCTCCTGTGGGTAAAGAGATTGTGGTTTACATTTTGGAGGCATGCATTTTTATACTTATTTTTCTTTTTTGGATTTAGAATTAGTTGTAATAAATGTGTTTTTTTAATTTAAAAAATTGGGGTATACGAAGTCTAATCTCTTTGTGATATTTCTGTACTGTGAGACTCCACATACAAAAGTGAAGCCCAGATTCTCTATCTCTAATGAACCAGAGAGAAGTGGTCATCTCCTGCAGGCCGGTCTGGTCTCCAGGCATCTGGCCATCCTCCCAGTCTTGGGCACACCGGCATCACTGGTGCTTCCTGCCAGACTGTGACTCTGCCCAGGTTTCAGGAGCACCCGGAACAGTTTTCCTGTGTGCTCCTGCTTTGTCCTGGCTCCTGGAAGCACAGACTTTTGATGAAGGACTCTCCCCACTGCCAGGTAAATTGGTGATTGCCCCACAGTCTGTATTTGTCGCATGGGATGCAGAGAGTCTGGGCGTGGTGTCCTGGCCCTGGAGCCAGCTCTAGGACTGCCCAGCGGCCTTGCCTCCACCCCTCATTTGGGAACAGGGCGGTGGGGAGGAGAAGGGAAGCAGGATCTTGCCCCTTCTGCGTCTTGAGAACACGGGAACACATCGTCCCATTGCCTCGCACCATTCACAGCCCAAGCTTGTGTGAAGTATTATTTTATAACCTCCCCTGACAATGATGTATTTTATATAAGCAGCACATAAAGTGGTAATTTAATACCCTATCGAGCAAGATTAAACAATAAGGAGCAGATATCGCTGTAGAAAAGTTACTTTATCCAGGAAACATTTATCTACTTCAGGTGGATGTGAATCATGGCTTCTTCCTCGGTGGCTCCTGATGCGCCTGTGAGATTCTGTCCTGTTCGCCACTGTTAGTTATAAGCTACACCTTTCCTTCTATGATGTTAGTTACAAGCTCTACCTTTCCTTCTATGATGTTTATTTCTTGCCTGTTCACCACTGTTACAGTTACAAGCTATACCGTTTCTTCTGCGATGTGTATTTCTTGCTTGTTCACCACTGTTAGTTACAAGCTATACCTTTTCTTCCGTGATGTATATCTTGAAGGCATGTACTGAATCCTAATTCCACAGTATTTGATGCACATACTCAAGTGATAGTTTGAATGAATGGATTAATGGAAAATAGAAGTGGTGACTTCACTTTTAATTCATTATGGTAAACTTTGTTTACACGGAAAATTTTATGGTCCTTTGGATAAACAGGGCCTCTGTGCAGGGTGGTTAGAGATTGTGAGAGTGCCGCAAATGGCCCTGTGGCTCTAGGCTCACAAAGGGCTTGAGGGACTTGGTGGCGGCACCTGTGTTGAAAACTGAGTTCTGCAAATCCATTCGCGTGACCTGCCAGCACACACACAGTCCTGCTTCCCAGTTGATTTCTGCACAGAGGCTTCTCCTGAATACCCCAGGTGAATGTCGGTTTAGCCAGCACTGCTGGGCTTCCACAGCAAGCCAGGGTGCTGCAGGGATGAGAGAGAAGAGGGGCAGGACCAGGATCTTCCTGGGCCCCAGTGCCCGTGTGGGGATACTGCCTGGCCTGGCTCTTCTGGGGGAGGTCAGGGAAATGATGGCATGGAGGGACTGTTGGGACGAGCTGCTTGCTCAAACATAGATCCCAGTTCTGTGTGGGAGACAAAATAGAATGTATGTGGATATCATCAATAACATAGCAAATATGGGCTTCTTCACTAGGGTGGCTGACCCTCTTGCTCATCTGCTGAGCAAAGGCCAGGCGCGGCCTTCTGGGCCTCCACAGTGAGCTTTTCCCAAGCTCTGTCCACTCCGTGGAGATGGCTGGAGCCAGGGCAGACATGGGTTTTTGCCACTTTTTTCTTTTTTTTCTTTTCTGAGACGGAGTCTTGCTCTGTTGCCCAGGCTGGAGTGCAGTGGTGCGATCTCGGCTCAGTGCAAGCTCCACCTCCCAGGTCACGCCATTCTCCTGCCTCAGCCTCTTGAGTAGCTGGCACCACAGGTGTCTGCCACCACACCAGGCTAGTTTTTTTTTGCGTTTTTAGTAGAGACGGGGCTTCACCGTGTTACCCAGGATGGTCTCAATCTCCTGACCTCGTAAGCCACCCGCCTCGGCCTCCCAAAGTGCTGGGATTACAGGCGTGAGCCACCGCGCCCGACCAGGTATTTGTCAGTTTTTGAAAGCTACATTCCAAGAATGAAATAGACCGAACAGAATTACTTCCTTTTGAATATTTAATACTCAGTCTACCAGAACACTTAAATATAGTTAATGTATTCAAATAATAAGAGAGAACTTTCCCTCTGTTTCCAAAGCAAAAGTATAAACAACCTTTTACTTGGCAGGGATTTCACTGTTTCTGAAAAGCCAGGAAGCACTTTTCCTGAAATAGACCCGTCTCTTCCTCTGCATAGACCTATGAACATTTGAGCTCCATTTCTGCTGTATCTTGATGTGATAGATTATAGAAAATTCTTGCTACTGGAACTTCACGATGCTTTTCTTTTAAACGTCAAATAGAAAGTATGGATAGTAAATCTCAGACTAGTTGCCATTCTCGGTCTTGGTAGAGCTGCCACCAACAGCCTCTGTCAATGACAACAGAGTGTGTCTCCCCAGCAACCCGGCTTAGATTGCGGACCGAGCCAGGCTCACCCAGGATTCATTGCAACATCTTCCAAAGCTGTAGCCACTGCTCTTGGAGGAGATTTGAGACGCCCTCCCTTTGATGCCTGTGCATGGCTGTTATCAGATCACAGCAGCTGCAGCAGCATCTCGGAGGATGCCGGCAGGGGTGTCGTGGATATTCACACCACAGCAGGGGCCTGCAGTCTCTGAATGAAATGGGCCATGACACTGAGCAGCCTAGAGGAGTCCACAGCCACGTTTCAAATGTGCAGTGGCCCGAGGTGAACCCCAGAGCACTGAGGAGCCTGTCACGACTCCATTGAGAGAGCTGGCTGAATTCTGTACCTGTGCGGACAAAAGATGGCTGTTTGCGCTTGGCCCCTTCCCAGGCCAGGGCTAGGGAGGTTGTCTGCACAGCTAGTGGGAGCTTAACTCTGTGCACACTCGGTGCCGAGTCCCGCTCCTTTCTGTGAGCCCAGGGAAGATAGACATGCCGAGCTCTCCTGGAAGAGGGCCCTGAGGAGTCGAAGCTGAGCTTCAAAATGGTCAGCGTTGTGGTGTGCATGGCGGGTTCGGAGTCGGTGCGTGCTGAGTGGGGGCCCGGCTGCTGCTGTCGCTTATTGGGCTCAGCAGATGCTGCGGGGGACGTGGCTCCTTATGGTACTTGGTGATTTTCTCCTCACAGGAGTGGGTTTCCCTGCTGTGAAGGTTTCGGTGCTGTGACAGGCAGCCTGGCAGGAGGAAGGCGCTCGTGGGGTTGTGCCCCGAGGCCCCCTTCCTCTTGAGGCAGGAAGGGGGTTTGGGACCCTGCTTCCGGCTGCGCTCCATTGCTAGGTTCTTGGCCTCGGGGGCCGGGAGAAGCTGAGTGCAGGCCTGAAGCCTGGATCCCTTCCATAGCCTCCGTGGCGCTTGTGGTGCTATGAGGGACGAGGCCCTTGGAACTCCAAGCCCTACCCTGGCATGCCCGACCATTGGGGCGTCTCAGGCACCTGCTGTGTGTTAGGCTCCGTGGTGGGGTGGGCAGTAGCAAGGGCTGTGGGGTAGAAGCGACACGGTACGTGAATGATGATGAGAAGCGTCAGGGAGGCAGTGAGAGCAGAGCTGAGACCTGCAAGGAGGGGACTGGCTGTGGGTGTTGGGGCTCAGGGAGCTGCCTCTACCCAGAGCCACAGTGGCCAGTGAGGGCAGAGCAGGGGACGGAGGACCAGGGAAGCCGTGTGTATGGTTCGCATCAGGCGTGCAAGTCTGCCGGGCTGTGCTGCCCTTCTCAGTCCTGGCTGGGCCTGGGGTCTCAGAGGGAACGGAGGGTCCTTGCATCTCCCTCCTCTTTTTTCCCTGTTGCTTCCTGGCCAAGGGATGCTTCTTTATTGCAACTCTGGCAGTTATTCTGCATATTAAGAGGAGTTTCACAAAATCGTAGGGTAGAGGTGGACTAGGGATTCATTGTTTTTTTCTCCCCCTGATTTTACACGAAGGCTTCTACTATCCCTTAGTGTGGAGGCAGAGTGCAGATGCTCTACAGTTATCTGTCCAGGAAGAGAAAAGCTGCTGGGAAGTCACAGATCTGATCATTGCAATAGCACTGACATTTTTAAGTGGGAGAATGCTGATGTCTATAATAATCAGGGTAAAACTTCAGTAGCTTCAACATAAAGATGTCGAGAAGATCTTAGAGCCATTTCGTTCCTAGATCCTTCTGCAGTATGGAGTGTGACATCTCTACCAGCCTCTGGTCAGTGGCCGTCTGTGGGTAACTGAACGCTTGAAGTGTAAATGAGAAACTGAACTTCTAATTTTATGTAATTTTAGTCAAATTGAAATAGCTATATGGGGCGGGCACCGTGGCTCATGCGTGTATTCCCAGCAGTTTGGGAGGTCGAAGCGAGTGGATCACTCGTGAGGTCAGGAGTTCAAGACCAGCCTGGCCAACAAGGTGAAATGCCATCTGTACTTAAAAATATAAAAAACTAGTCAGGCGTGGTGACAGGCGCCTGTAATCCCAGCTACTCGGGAGGCCGAGGCAGAAGAATCACTTGAACTCGAGAGGTAGAGGTTGCAGCAAGCCGCGATCGAGCCACTGCACTCCAGCCTGGGTAACAGAGGGAGACTGTCTTAAGAAAAAAAAAGATTTTAAAAAACCCTACATGCCCCTAGTTGCTTCTGTAGGAGACGGCATGGTTCCAGAAGGTAGACTTTGTGTTGAGGACTCTGCAGCGTCAGGCTGGAGACAGTCTCCCTTCCTAGCAGCACGGGCTCCCGGGCTGCTCTTCTACCAGAAGGGATGGTGGCATCTCTGGGAGGTATCTGTGGACTCAGATCTGTGTGGATTAGTGACTTGTGTTACTCATAGATACTTAATTTTATGGGTAAATGAATACCTGGACTGGCTACAACTTCAGGGCGAGATTCGGGAGTAGGGAGCGACAAGTGACGACGGAACCCTGGGCTTGTCCTGCCGCCCCCAGGACCCGGTCGGGGCGCCTTCTCGTCTGAAGTCCCAGCACGTGGTCAGGGTACCCCTGCCCTCTGAAGCCCCCAGGAAGTGATCGGGGAACCACTCCCTTCAGAAGCGCCAGCACCTGGTAGGGGCGCCCCTCCCTTCTGAATCCCCCAGCACCTGGTCGGGGCGCCCCTCCCTTCTAAAGCCCTCAGACCCTCCTGGCCTGCGGTGCTGCTTCTCCAAATGCTGCCCTTGGCTGTTTTCCAGGAGTCACTGGCACCCGAGCAGGCTGCGTGTGTCACTTCTTGTCGGATCTGGGGTGTTGGTGAAGCTCATTTATGTTGTCTTCCTCCTCATGTGCCGTGTCTCACCTGTTGTCTGTCCGAGTTCGTGTAAGTGCGTGTTGGGCGTTCTCAGGCTGTAATCGGTGCTTAGGTGACAAGAACGTCTTAGAGCAACGGACTGTCTGCTCCACAGGACGCTGTGCATGAATCGAGACACGATTTACTTGTGGGGTTTAAATTTCCTGGGTGCTGGAGGCAATTGGGGGAAACAAGGTTTAAAAAAGCCCCCAGGGATGAGGAAGGCAATAATGAAAAAAATTACTCTATACACACTTAGCAGTTGATTTAATTTGTCGGTGAATTTTGCATTTTGGGAACCACTAAAGCTACTGTTTGGAGGGATTCCTTGATGAGCTTCTTGTTTTCTGTCAAGTAGAAGGTAAAGTGGATCGGTTTTGCCTTTAATTCTGACTGACTAGAACCTACTTCCTTTTCCCCCCTTTCACGTTAGGGTGGGGATTGGACTAGAAGAGCTGTAAGATCTCTTTATTTCTGATCTTAAATGAATTTTTTCTTTACTCACTTTTTTTTTTTTTTGGTGAGCTGCTACTTTTTCCTTCAATGCACTGTTCTTTGGTTTGGGAAATGTGCTCAATGTGTACCGTGCTTTTAACGTACACAGTGGTTCTAAATTGCTTCTTTTCATTAAAGTTAGATATAACATCTTAATTAAAATGTCATCTATAAATCAGGCACAGTCTGGGGCCTGGAGACCCCTCTTGTCACTTCCTTCCAGCCGTGTCTCCTTCCCTGGCCACGTTGCCCCTGGCCACATCTCCTCCCCACACCACACCGTGTCATCCCCCCACCATGTCACCTCTGGTCACATCACCTCCCTCCCGGCCACGTCATCTGTGGCCTCACTCCCTGCCTCCCTCCCTCCTGGTGGCCTCCGTGGCTCCCGCTGTCTGCCCTCCCGGGGCTCTGTTCAAGGCTCCTTCACGGTTTTCCGCTCCTGAGTGGGTCTCAGGGCCTAGATGTTTCACAGGATGCAAGTTTCTTCCCTTCCAGCCGCGGATCTCTGAGCGACAACTCCAGAGAGGGTACTAAGCTCTCCTTACCCACCTGGGGAGCCCCGAGCCCTGATCGCCGACCACCAGGGCTTTTCTCCAGCGTGTGGGGCAGACTCATGCATGAATTGGACTAAAAAGACGCTTCCAGGAATCCTTGTTTTAAGTGCACTGGAGCAGAGATGGGGAGAGGGGACCACCTGGTTTGCTCAGAATTTGGTTCTGATCACAGCCAATGAGGCAACATAAGCACCTCCTAAATGAAGCATTCCACAGACTGATTTTACACATGACGGAAAAGCTTCACACAGTGAGTGAGTCTGAGCTGCATTTGAAGGAAGAACAGGTCCCTGAAAGATAAGGGTGACCCAAGCCATCAGCAGCAGCGGGGGGGTGGTGGTGGTGGTGGTGCAGACTCCCCATGGATGGTGGGCATGGCTGAAATGCAGGAGAGGGCAGGGGTGCGAAGGGAGCAGCAGGGCGGCATTAAAATCCCTCTGCAGAGAGGGGACGTGACTGAGATATTATCACATGTATACAACTGAGAGATGATTTGAGGAGGATTTCTGGGAGCCTGTGGGAAGAGCACGTGGTCGTCATCCATTCTCGGGATCTCATTTTATGCAGTGAAAACAGTCATGCCTCTGCCTATCTTGTGAGCTGTTGTGAAGATCAAATCGGATAATCTTCAGCGAGCCTTGTAAATACTAAAGCTTACGACAGACTGTTCCAGTCCCCTAGTCTCCACCCCCTTGTCTCCACCCTCCTTTCCTCCACCCTCCTTTCCTCCTGGGTAACGTGAACCCTGCTGGGTACCTCACTATCTGCCTGGCTTCCTCCTCCATAACGTGAGCCCTGAGTACTTGCTGGATACCCCGCTGTCCACCTTCCTTCCTCAGTAACGTGAGCCCTGAGTATTTGCTGGGTACCTCGCTACCTGCCGTACAGCTGGCTGTAGCCTTGTCAAACGCACTTGGCTGGCACATAAGCAGCAGTGCTCGCCGGGCCTTGGGAGGGCTTTCTCACATGTGGGTGCCTGCTTTTCCCTGTTAGGCTGGAGCTGCAGGAGCCCCCCTAGACCAGATAGAGGACCAAGGCTGTGGCCTCGGGGTGGGGGCTGGGGGAGCTCCCAGGGTTTATTGTGTGGGTGAGAGCAAACCTCAGTCCCGCTGTGGCATTGGGATTCAGGGTTCCATCTGGAATGTTCTGAGTGAGAAACAGGAACTGTGCACAGGTGCGTCTTCTGTGGATTTTATGGTTATCTCTTGGGAGAGCACTGGTGCCTCTGAGCTATGAACCTGCAGAACCACTTCTTCCACTAACGGCCGCCTTTATAGAAAGAATGACTTACAAACGATTCCACTTCAGATAGAGGTATTTGCAGATGTGGCCTGAAAAATGAACAAAATGACTTTCATCTCAAGGAAAGTACCTTACATTATTTCCAACGATAGACATTTGAGCTTTCCAGTGAATATTAAAATATAAAAATCTTGTGTCCACCACTTTCTCATGTGATCAATGGTGATATTGATGTGGGTTTTTTTTTTTTTTGGACATATAACGAAATGTGGAAGCTGCTCATAACTCTGAACCAGTGTTTTCTAACCAATGTGTGATTACAAAATCGTGTGCTGGTAAAAGCCATTCAAGTGCAAGACAGACCAGTCGACTTAGAAGGAATTGGGGTAGAAAGGCCCGTCGACCAGAGCGCAGACTCTGCGTTGCAGACAGCCTGTACGGAAGTGCCACTTGTTACATTTGGCAGCAGACTTTCTTCATAAACTTCAACCATGACTCTGCAGCTCACTGAACGCAGATGCAGGCATGAGAATCCTGCTGTCTGAGGTGCAGAGATGTTAGGTGTTTTCACAGCAGCACAAACTGTTGCCACACTGCTACTTATTTTGGAAAATGGTTTCTTCTTTAAGACTGTGTTAAGATGTAATGACTTTATCCTTGTAAAATAAACTAAATTGTGTTTTTTTTTTTTTTTTTTTGAGACGGAGTCTTGCTCTGCCGCCCAGGCTGGAGTACAGTGGTGTGACCTCAGCTCACTTCAACCTCTGCCTCGTGAGTTCAAGCAATTCTCCTGCCTCAGCCTTGCTAGTAGCTGGTACTACAGGTGTTCGGGACCATGCCAGGCTGATTTTTGTATTTTAGTAGAGACGGGGTTTCACCATGTTGGGCAGGCCGGTCTCGAACTCCTGACCTCAAGTGATCCACCTGCCTCTGCCTCCCAAAGTGCTGGGATTACAGGCATGAGCAGCCACCACTCCCGGCCTGATAAGAAAGCTTTTTTGTGATCTTGAATAAAGTGCAAAGGGTTCCTGAGACCCAAAAGTTTGAAAACCACTGCCTTAAACCGACAAAATTGTCCACGATTCTTCAGTGTACCTTCTAATCTGTTGATGAAGAAAGGACGGTAAGGGTTGCTTTACTTTTTCCTTTCACAACTCAATGGTGCTGGGACAACTGGGATATCCACATGGAAAAGGATGGACTGGACCCTTCCTCACCCTACACGCAAAGCTCAACATGGTTCCAACGTAAGAAGCCGACTGTGAGAACCATTCTGTCAGTCTGCTGGTACCATAACGGACACCACAGACCATGCGGCTTAACAACAGCATCTTATTTCCTTTTTTTCTGGAGACTGGAAGCCTGGGATCAAGGTGCGGGCAGGGTTGGATTCTCTGGGGCCTCACCCCATGCTGTGTAGACGGCGTCTTCTCTGTCCCCTCACAGGTTTCTCTTATGTGTGTGCAGCACTGAGGACTGTGTCTAAATTCTCTTAAAAGAACACCAGTCATACTGGATCAGGGCCTACTCTTAAGATCTTATGGGACCTAAATTGCCAAGTTAAAGGCCCTGTATGTAAATACAGTGACATTTTGGGTTTCTGGGGTTGTGACTTGAACATGGGAATCTTGGGGGTGGGGGGACAGTTCTGCCCATGACACCTTTAGGGGAGAATCCTGGAGAAACTGTTACGTTGGATTAGGCAATGTTTCCTTAGCTGAGACGTCTAAAGCTATAACAAGCAGCTGAAGGGAAAAAGACGGTATCAAAATTAAAAATGTTCAATTCAGAGGATACTATTAAAGTAAAATGGCAACCCACAGAACAGGATACATTATCACGATAAGGACCTGATATCAAGAATATATTTAAGAACTCTTAATAAAAAGCCATTTTAAAAATGGACAAAGGATTTGAATAGACATTCTCCAAAGAAAGACATATAAATGCCTTAAAAAGCACATGAGATATTTAGCAGAATTCGTCATCTTAGAAATGGAAATCAAAACCACCGTGAGATACCACTTCACAACCACCGTGATGGGTAAAACCCCAATATTGGACAGTGACATGTTGGTGAATTGGGGAAAACTGAAATCTTGATATATTGCTAGTGGGAGGGGAGGTAAAATGGTACAGTTTATTTGGAAAAGTCTGACAGTTCCGCAGAAAAGCATGAAATCACCGTACGACCCAGCAATTTCACTCCTAGGCATATGCTCAAGAAAATTGAAAACATTTTTCCAAAAAAAAGTCATGCCTGAATCTTCGTAGCAGCATTATTCGTAGTAGCAGAAACAGTCCAGGTGTCTGTCAACAGGTCACTCACTGAGATTCCACTCACCTTGGACGTAAAAAATGTCAGCACCGAAGGTCACACCAAAGGTCATGCACTGTACGATTCTCCTCACAACAGGTGTCCAGAATGGGCAAATCCAGAGAAAAGGAAGTCGGCTGGTGATTGCCAGTGGCTGGTGGAAGGAAGGAGCAGGTGCTGACTCTTAATGGGTTCAAGGTTTCTTTGGCCTGTGGTGAAAAAGGCCCGGAATTACATACTAGTGGTTGATGTGAAGCTTTGAGAAAATGCTAAAAAGACGGAATTGTATTCTTTAATATTGGGGCTTTTATGCTTTGTAAACTGCTTTTCAATTTAAAAAGGAATTCAAGAAGTTCTTTCGTGTTGATATGATAGTATCCAAAACAAGTTACTATGTAACTCACGTCCCCAGAGTTAAACTTCATTTTCTGAGGATCTTGAAGTGCTTGAGGCTAGGAGACACAACGATCCTATACTGTATGTGACACCTCATCTTGCTGATTTCTATCTCACATAACCATCTTCAGGAAAAACCGACATGGAAACGTGAGCTGAATGCTATGCAGAGGCACATTCCTCTTACCCGGATGATCTTTAGTGGTGCAGTCACAGATGAGGTCATAGCAACGTTCGTTGAGTGAGTTGAATTTCCATGGCAACAGGAATTTGGCACATCTGATGAGTGAGATCTCCCTGCACAGCTCCTAACGGGGTTGCCCATTTCTGTGTGGTGTCTGTGTATATGGTCGCTGTGGAAATAAGTGATAGCACCTGCACACACACGAGCTCTCCTTCCGCCCCAGCTCTGGGAAGCACTACAGGGTGCTTACGAAACTGGCTTTTTCAGGAAGAGAAGGGGCAAGGAAAAGAGCTCTAAAGACTGTCTTGAGATTGGAGGAAGTGTTGTAGGTTTTGCTGTCCGGTTCCCAGTGTAAAGGAACTATTGAAGACGTGGGAAGGCGAAGGTCTGTGATCTCAGGAAGGGCTGGGCTGGGCAGCTTTCCCGCTGTGACGGGGGCACTTGCCCTCAAACCGGCCTGAGATAATCACGTGAGGATGGTGTTGCATTGTGACAGCTCTGAACTTGGTCTCCTTGAACGTTGCCAAGTACATAAGCTTTGGCGGTTACCGGCTAGTGTCTGCGGGAGACCTAGAATTTGAACATTGTTGACTTTAGGACACACTCATTTTATAACGCTCTACCTGTTCTCATCAATAGGAAATAGGCTGTGTCCTTTTTTTTTTTTTTTTGCCTTAATATTCTGTGTTGCCGTAGCAGTAGTTGCGGTGGACGCTACTTCTGGTTCATGGTCATCCCCAAACACAAGCTCCTGGAAACCGTGTGAAAAATGAAGGGGAAAGTGCTTTTCTGCAAAGGGCTTTTTTGAACATCTTGTTTTTTTCTGGAATATCTGTTTTGGTGTCAAACGTTTTCATATTTAGGGGTTTGTAACGTGTTTTATACTGATTAGCTTTGAACCCCACGTTTTTGCATGTTATGGGGCTGCTTTATCCTGTTATTCTATGATATAGCAGGTTGGCAAAACTATTGGTTATTTCACTTTAAAAACCAAAGCAGCTTACAGATTGAGTGTGATTCTTGTAAGAATTTAGTTGTAAAATTGATTTGTGTTCAATAAGCTTACTGGAATGACTAGATCCGTGGACAAAAAGATAACATGTCAAGTCTCTGGGCCAGGAAGGACTTCCAAATAATACAAGTGATACACAGTAATTTCTTAACAAAAGATTAGATTTCGTACATAACTGTTTAAAACCTCCATATTTTCTATTATAGCCATTCCACAGTGCCCATGGGGGTGAGCTGCAAGACTGCCTATGGAATCCAAGGTCTGTGGGCGTTGAGGTCCCTGCTATAAAATGGCATCGTGTTTGCATATGACATATGTACATCCTCCTGCAGACAGTCATGTCAGTATTGCTCGTAACAGCTGTACCATGGACATGCCATGCGAGTAGTTGTTTAATGAATAATAAAGTCTGAATGCTTAGTACAAACACATTAAAAAAAACATCTTGATCTATGATTGGTTGAATCCACAGGCCTGGAACCCCAGGAGAGAGTACAAACTCTAGAAGCAAAACAAAGAAATTGAGGTCAACAGTGGCGGGTGTGGGATCACACTGAATCTCATGTGTTTTGTTGTCTGTGTCACTGTGTCCCGTGTATACGGGAATCATTTGTAGCTTAAGGTAAAATAGGTAACAGGAAACACTACAGAATGGGCACGAAGGCGCACCCCTCATTACCCCATGATACAGCCAAGCGTCTGCCTCCTGGGGAAGGATCTGTTCTGTGGGGAGACTAGACATTGATGATTTCTGGATGTGTGAAGGGAAATGCCGTCCGAGAAGCGTGGCTTTGGCCGGAGCACATCAGACAAGAGTTAGCGTGGCATGGAGTTTCCACAGTGCCCCTCAGGCCTGTTGCTTCTCTCCTCTCCCCACCCCTGGCCCTGACTCTTACCACGGGAGGAAAGTTCAGCTCCAGCTGAGCCCCGCACAGGGCTGTGGGTCTCTAGGGCAGGTGCCACCTTTGCCTGAACAGGCTGTGTCAGAGGAGGGTCTGGCCGTACTTGAGCTGTGAGAGATGCTCTCAGAGATCCAGCATCCTGCAAACCCAGGTGCTGAACGTTCCTCCTCTTCCACCGTCCTGCGGGGAAGGGGGTCTTATCCTGCTTCCCCTCAACCCGAGCTGACTTCTTGTCTGTTGTGTACACCTAGGTTTTCAGAGCAGTTATTGTTAATCATCTAGCAGACAAACAACCATAAGGTGACTGCCTGGGAGGGTAGACGGGGCTGGAAGGTAGTTTTCTGAATAACAGCGTCCAGTATCTTGTTTTGCCGTCATTTGACCCAAGGCCCCAAGATAATTGAAATATTGTCAGCAAAACACCCATTTAGTATTTGAGTTTTTTTTTTTTTTCTTTTTAAGTTATGGGTGCAAACTTCTAACCAGGGACCTGACAAAAGAGAAGGATTTATTTGCAAAGTGAATGTCGGGGATGGTTGGCATTTGCCAACTGTGACTAGTAGGGACCCAGGCTGCTTCCCTTCTGCCGCCCGACTCCTGACCCTCCAGCTCCTGCCCCCGTTCCCACTAGCAGGAAAAGGAGTGGGAAGGTGCCTTTTCCCCTTTAAGGGGATGAGGTGAGAGTTGCACCTGCCACTTCGCTAGTCCCTGGGGTGATTCTCCAGCATGAGTGGGAGTTGGCTTTGGAGACCTGAGCCCTCTGAAGCTGGGGTTGCTGTTCCCTGAGCAGCAGGAACCTGGACTCTGGGAAGAGGGATCAGAGAGTAGAGAGTAGCCTTTGCTGCATCCGCTGGAGGGGCCTCTCGTCCCATTTGACATCTTCACTGCAAAACGGGGTGTGGGCTTCATGGTCCATTGACAAATAGAACGTTACTTTTTTTGTTTTTGTTTTTGAAGCACACAGAACCCTAATTCCTTTGGCTTTTACTAAAGTGGCATTTTGTAATTTCACATGATTTCATCGTTATACTCGCAGGAGAGAATGCTTCCTGTAAACCAGAAGGATCTCTGCGACGGTTCTCGGCCCATAGAGAGTTCATTTTCCCAAGGTTAAAGACACAGTCTCAGGAGGGGTTGAGGACACACTGCAACAGCCTCAGGAGGTCCTGGACCTGTGCCCAAGGTGTTTGGGGCACAACTTGGTCTTACACGCTTTAGGGAGACGTGAGACATCAATACATGTGAGACGTACGTTGGTTCGGTCTAGGAAGGATGGACGGCTCGAAGCGGGGAGGGGTTTCCAGGTCACAGGTAGATCAGACAAATGAATTTCTGGTGCACCTTTCCAGAGGAAGCAGTCAGATCCGCATTTATCTCCGTGTGCAGATGGTGACTGGAGAGAACCAAGCCTTTGTTTAGTTTGCTTTGCCCCGAGGCTGTTACACTGCCCCAGGCTGTGCAGCCTTAGAAAGCTGTGCCCCTCTGAGCTCCTGCCTGTGGAATCTGGTGACTTTGAGGTTAATCCAGCAGCTACAGGTTTTGGAAAGCAGATTGCCTCTTAAAGTGTTGGTGATTATGATTCTAACACTAGAATTTCAGTGTGTATTTTCCACCCTTCTTACTTTGTCTCCTCACACACTGAGATGCTGTTGCATTTGCCCTTAGGCTTCACTGAGGGAGGGTCAGTTCTGACCCTTTCTTAGATACTGACCTTGAACCGACAGAATCGAGATTCAGAAAAACCCTCGAGCTGTGAGAGTGGCTGATATCTATGTAAGTGGGGTTCATGTGTCAAACTCAGGCTTAAGAAAAACCAATTCTAGGCTGGGCATAGTGGCTCACACCTGTCATCCCAGCACCTTGGGAGGCTGAGGTGGGCAGTTCACTTTTGAGCCCAGGAATTCCAGACCAGCCTGAGCAACATAGCACGACCCTGACTCTACAAAAAATTAAATACGAGTGGTGATGTGCACCTGTGGTCCCAGCTACTCGGGAAGCTGAGGTTGGAGGATCACCCAAGCCTGGCAAGTTGAGGCTGCAGTGAACCATGATAGCACCACTCTACGGTGCACTGTGCCTGAGTGACAGAAGAACAACCACCCCCCCACACACACAAAATATCAATTCATGCAGTGGCCAGTTCTGCTGGGACCACCTGTTAAGGCTACTCTGGGCCTCACAGTTTGAGAAGGGTCTGTCCAGGGTTGAGAGGGACTAGCTTGAGGGCCTAGAAGCCAGTTGTGGTTCAGCGTGACTGCGGGTGTGGAACTGGGGGCAGGGCTCTCCAGGGCATGAGTGCGTGAACGGATGGGCTTCCAGGGTGAGCCCCTGTGACTTGGCCTGCTTTACATATGTCCAATACAAATCCACAGGCTCTTCCTCTAGAAGCTTCTGCCGGGGCTGATGGACTGGCCTGGGGACAGAGGGTGCCCTCAGAGCCTCGTGGTGCCATCTGGTGTAGGAAGAGCACTTAGTCAACTAGATCTAGGATTTATGGCACTACAGGGGACTCGTCACACTCGGAGCAGCAGCCATCTGCATTCTAGACTTGGTTCTAGGCAAAGTATTTTGGAGCCTGTTGGTACCCTGTGTTCTGTTTACGTGTAAAACAAGTTAGAGTTATGAGTAGTTAAAACCTATTTTTTATTATTTATTTATTTATTTATTTATTTTTTTTGAGACGGAGTCTCGCTCTGTCACCCAAGCTGGAGTGCACTGGCCAGATCTCAGCTCACTGCAAGCTCCGCCTCCTGGGTTCACACCATTCTCCTGCCTCAGCCTCCCGAGTAGCTGGGACTACAGGCACCCGCCACCTCGCCCGGCTAGTTTTTTGTATTTTTTAGTAGAGACGGGGTTTCACCATGTTAGCCAGGATGGTCTCGATCTCCTGACCTTGTGATCCACCCACCTCGGCCTCCCAAAGTGCTGGGATTACAGGCTTGAGCCACCGCGCCCGGCCTAAAACCTATTTTTTAAATTTTGCCACAGAATATGGCAATTGTGGTGGAGCCTGGCCAGAGACCCCCACACTTGAACGCTGCCGCGTGCTGGGGTTGCAGGCGTCGCCTGCATCGGCTGCCCCTCCCGGCGTGTCTGTGCTCTTGACACGGGCGCCCATTGAGACTCGGCCTGTGGGACTCATGCAGCCATTTGTCTCTGTGTTCCTCTGAGGTTCCGCAGACTTCACGGTCCCGTGGCAGAGCATACGGTATCTGCTTGCATCCTGATTTCCCCAAACCCCAGGACAGGCCAAGAGTTCCTTACACACAACTGCAGAGGGCCCGTGGTGTGGATTTGCGGGTGACACAGCCTTTCCCCAGCTCGACCTTCGTCTCCAGAGTTGGCTTTAGGGGGATAGAAGCTTCCTTCAGACTGGGGGGCCCTGAAGCTTTGGTGCTAGGAATTCGGTAACCAGCACAGATGATACCCCGTTTCTCTGCATTTGTAGCAGTAGTTGTTAACATGACCACGAGATGTACAGAGGAAGGAAAAAGGAGGTTTTCTTTTCAGAGTAACACTCTGTGCTTTGGGAAATGTGGTCTCGGGGGAGCTGTAAGCACGCACCCTTCAGGAGGGGAGGAGGCCGCGGTATTACACGTTCTGGGGTTTGTTGGCTGTGTGTGTTCATCGGGCTCATGGAATGTCTGAATGTTTACAGGGAAAGTGGGGTTTGTTCATCTGGTTCGTGCAATGTCGGAACACTTACAGGGAAAGTCTAGCACACGTGCAGTGAGTTAACCTGTAACATCCATGTTCGCCTTGGGGGCGAGCGTAACATTTGAAATGAGGTGAACTGGGCGTGTCATGTACAAAGGTGAGCTGTTGGGCGCAGACGTTTATGCGCAGCCTCAGTCACAGCCAGGACTGCCCCAGGGTCTGCAGCCTGTGGCGGGAAAGGACACTCACGAGGCCATTCTGTCCAGTCGGGGCTGCCGGCAGGGTCCCAGGGTGGGGCTGTCTGGTCGGCCGGCGTCTGGAGTCTACCCAGGTCCCGTGGGCAGCGTTCCTCTAAACCAGACTTCTGATTGTGGAGGAGACTTTCATGCTGGTTAACAAACTGTACAGGAGTAGTGCTGTGGGGCTTTGAGGTCCACCTTCCCTATGATGCCGGTTACATTTCTCTCCGGACCTCATCGTAGCCACAGAGAGTGAACCTTATCTGACAGCGGGGTGTGCCATGTTGACATAGTAATTTATTGTATTAACCTTTTTATTACTATTTTAATAACTTTTTTTTTCTTTTTAAAGAGATAGGGTATTGCTGTGTTACTCAAGCTAGTCTTGAACTCCTGGCCTCAAGCAATCCTCCCACCTTGGCCTCCCAAAGTGCTGGGCTTATAGACGTGAGGCAGTGCGCCCAGCCTGCAGCCATGTTTTTAAAACTCAGCAGTTTAAAAATCCTACTCCTTTCACCCCCAGAAGCAGGCTGGTTGGCCTTGTGCAAACTGGGGTGTCACCATCTTGGCCTCCCTTTTATTTTTCCCTTTGGCCTCAAGTTCTGATGAGAACAGCAGTTACAAAATGGGCATTAGGTGATTCTTCGGTTGCTAAAGCCAGAATTCTCCCCAGTCAGAGATGTTTGTCCCCAGGATCCCAGAAAACTGTTTTGAATCAAGCCCGGAGCAAATAAGTAAGGAACTAAACTCTTGGTCCTCTGCTTAGTACCTGGGGAATGGGTTAGTTGCTGATACCCTTTGATCTGTGCTCACGTGCTGCATCTCGTCACGGGAAGCAGAGTCGCCCTGTGGAATAAAGCCCGGCTCACTGTGGCGCGTCGAGACGCTCCGGGCTGTCAGTCCGTTATACGGCGGCAGACTTGGAGACTCAGCATCGCGTGCAGAGCCCGGGCAGCCCGAGTGCATCCACCTTAGAGACCACACGGACGGTCAGCAAGGTGGACGTCCGGGCATATGGCCTTGACAGGCCCACTGCGAGATGAATTAGGAATTCGTTAGCAAAGAAATCAAACTCGCCTTTGGGTCCCAGCTGCTTGGAAGGCTGAGGCGGGAGGATTGCTTGAGGCAGAAGATCAAGGCCGCGATGAGCCATGATTGTAATACTGCACTCTGGCCTGGGTGACACAGCGAGACTCTGACTCAAAACAAAAACAAAAACAAAAAGAAACAAACCTTACTCTTCATAGCAAGAGGGAGAATTTATCAAAGTAACTGCAACAAAATCTTAGATGACATAATTTCAGTGGCTAAGTGAGCTGTCCAGCCCACGTGGCTGGCTCACAATGCAACAGAGCTGGATGCTGCTACAGCTCCCCTCCCACCCGATCGCTTGTGGACATTTTCTGTTTTCCCACATCTCCCTTTTGGATACGTAGCTCGCTTCTTTATAGCTAAGCATCCGTAAAACAGGCTGTCTATTTTGAAAAGTATCTATTGTGTCTTTTAAGGACAGAAAATGAAGCAGGTGACAATAGAATAGCATGGCGACGTGGTGAATAGATTCAGGGGAATATTTAATACTTGGCACCACTCTGATCACTTCTTCTCTCAGCTTAATTACAGCTGCCGCCTCCTAGGACAGAACACTTTCAGCTCTGTGAGTAAGAATTAAACATGTTCTAAATCAGAAGTTTTAGTTAAGCAGTATTTTATGTGAATGCCCAGATCCTAAGTGCTCACTGTACTGGTGTGTGGTGTCCAAGAAGGAACGAGGGCTTGGGGCCCGGTCTATGGTGCAGTGTCCAGGTTCCAATCTGTGAGATGAGGGCCATGAGACACGGCCTAGAAGGTTCAGACTGTGGGATTGAATGGATCTGCCCACTCCTAGGAAGCCTCGAGTCTAACTCGACTTTGGCTGCTTTTAAGGAGATGCTGGCAACGCTGTCCTCACAGGTCACTGGGAGGTTCTCTGGCACTGTCCCCGTCAGGTGTCTCATGATCAGCCCAGCTTGCTCATCTCAGAAGCTTCTGGTCGTGTTCTCATTCCCGTTGTTGGTTGCGTGTTATTTAGATTCTGTTCATGTAGGGACATAGGAAGTTCCACACTGAGAGGGGAGCTGCTGAGCCGCATTCCTGCCTGGACGCCAGCCCCACGGAGGACCGTAACTGCTTGAGGTTGGCTTCTGCCCCCGGACTCACCTGTGGAGGCATTGATGCAGTGGTACTTTCTAAGCTCCTGGGGCACACAGTGCTGTTGTGTGGATCCACAGGCCACTGTGGCGTCCAAGCATGTGCTCCCGGAGGAGAGGACTCTGCGGGCACTGATGCTGGGAGCTGGCTGAGAGTCCAGCGAGTGAGACTCCCTGTGACATGCACAGCTGCCATCTGCGCAAACCCTCCTGACGCCAAGACGGTCGTGCGATAAATGCACAAAGCGCATCTCCAGCAAAAAGCCGCCGAGTGTCCACATCCAGGATATCCACCACGGTGGCTTTTTGGTATTAATACGATGAATGTGAGCAGCAGGTGGTCTCCATTCTGGGTGTGTGTGACTGTGCCACTGCAGTTTTGTTCTCATGTCTTGATGAGCATGAACGGTTCCTGACGAGGGTAGGTAAGGATGCTGTGACCTGAGACTCTGCAGTATTGTAGCTTGAGGAACCAAGGAGTTTTTCTCTCTTGCAAACCTGTCAGGGAAGATGTTCCAGGCTGGTGACTGCTCCATGAGGTAATCAGGGATCCAGTTTCCTTCCCGACCCCTGCTCTGCATTCCCAGGGACACAGCTGTCCTTGCTGTGGTTGGGAATGGGTGATTGCCATGCTGGCGGGGGAGGCTTAAGGTGAGAGTGGCCATGATTTACCTAATCTACATAATGTCAGGGAGCCTGGGAGTAAAGTGTAGCCATGGCCTGGAGGATGGATGATGGATGCTGGTGAATGACTGGTTGCACTCACCGCAGCTGGCCCAGGGATGGGGAAGGATGGCTCAGTATGCCATTCCACGGTACCTGGTTCTTTCAGATTTGACTTCCTTATGGATTTTCTGCTGTAAAGAGGAGAGAGCCTGTGGTTCTAGGCCAAGCATCTCACTCATCTCATAACATCTTGTATCCCTCAGACAACATTTATGTCAAGTTTTAGAAGTCCTATGAAACTGGCAAGCATTTCTCAATTTGGTTTAACCATTGGATTTTATATCTGTGTCTGCATCTCTATTTTACATCTATGTGGTTATTTGACACTCGGTAGTCCATTTGTAATAGGTTCTATTTGGTGGAAGTTACTTTCAACAAATCTTTGCTGCTACTTGAATTTTCAAGGTTGCAACTAGAAAGGAGAGAATAAAAACCACATCTTCTCTAATTTTAAAATTTGTTGTTCCTCAAATCATACCAGAAGTACAAATATTACAAATTACAAAAGCAGCCAGAATCAAGGTTAAGAGATTTCTGGGTGATTCTGGCTAATCAGCAGTATTTGCTGAGGTGTGTGCAGCAGAGCAACACGCCAAGAAGCCCGGGAGAGGGGAGAGTTGGGAGGCCAGACTGTGACTTCAGAGGTGCTGTTGCCTCAGTGAGAGGAGCTAGATGCAGAGAGGATAAATGGCCACAGGTGTGACCACCGCCGTCCATGCCCCGGTACGGAGGCCTTTGTACAGGGGCCTTTGTGAGCTGAGTTAAAAATGGAAATTGAGAGAGTGCAATGCATTCTTAGTTTTTAAAATAAAATGCTAATAGAAAACGTTTTGTTTGTAAGAATGTAAAATGTTACGTCTTTGTTTAGAATTTAAGGATAATAATTTGCTTCTGAGATCTTTGTGACTGAGATTTGAAATCTTAACTATGGTTTTTTCATCCATGTTTTATACATATGCACGTATACACATATATGTAAGGAATATAAAAGGAAAATAAGCGTGTCTGTATTCACATTTATATACACTTCCATAATGTGTATACTTCTAGTCACACATAGGTCTAAGCGACTATGACTTGACTTGGTAACCATGAGAGGGTAATTAAATAATGTACCTGCTCTTAGCCTTGCTTTTGTATGTGAACAGGAACCCTGCGAAATGCGTCTCCGCGTTCCAGGCCTCCTCTGCAGCCACTTCGGGAAGCACGTGGTTGCCAGGATTGCCTAGAGCTCCAGGCTGTCTCCAGTCCCAGCCTCCCCGGGGTAGAAGCTGCCCTACCAGGGGCCTGGACGTGGACGTTAGGGCCTGGAGCCAGGGACTGCTCCTGAAGCGGGGGTTCCCCTCACGGCTGGGCATGAGAACCGAGGATAGGAGGCAGAACCAGCCTCGGGCCGGTGCACGGCCTCCCGGGAGTGCTTGCGGGAAGCCCCAGCCACCCTTTGTTGACCCCACAGCCAGGACCACACTCTGTGAGATCCCCTTGGTCCACCCCTCAGGTTCCCAAAATGGTTAGGGTTTCCTGAGCTGCGAATTTTTAGGTCTAGGCTAAAAAGTCAAAGGGTTCTTCATGTAGAAATGATGAGTGCGCTGGTGACTCAGAGCAGGCACTGCACCCTCACTCCAGGGTCCTCTGCGCCAGGTGGAAATGAGCGTGCGGGTCACCCAGAGTCCCTCACTCCAGGCACTGCTCTTTGGTTTCTTAATTAAATCTCTAAGAGCCTTGATAATGAAAATGCATTCTCCCCAGAGAGTAGAGTTTCCGGTTACGGAGGCTCACCTGTAAATGCCGTGCCAGGTCAAATATGCTGAGATCTGGGCCAGGTCCTGCTTCCTGCCCACGGCCAAAGCAGGTACTTTATTTGGGAGGTGACCCAGGGGGACATCTGAGAGGCCTGTCGGTCCCCGAGGGATGAATCCGCTGGCCTTCACACTCTGCACTGGCCTCCATCAGCTCCTTCCTACCTGAAAACTGCCTGCTTTGACGTTGCCATCATTGGAGATATGTTAGGGACTTAGTATGCGTTGATGCCCATACCAGCATAGGAGCAGTAGGGAAAGGTGGGAACCAGGGCTGGGAGGGTGGTGACCACGGCCAAAATGAACCGTGGTGGGCTGGGAGGTCCATCTTCTGTCTAAAGTGTTTTTCAAAATAAAAAACATAGTGTCTCAGGAGCATGAGAGGGGAGGTCACAGACGGGGAGGACGTAACTGTAAAAGACTCATCTGATAAAGGCTGTTATCCAAACCGTGCAAGGAACTCCTAAAACTCAACAACAAAATGAACAACCTGATTAAAAATGGACCAAAGACCTGGACAGATACCCCAACAAAGAAGATACACAGATGGCAAATCTACACATGGAAAGATGGCCCGCGTCTTATGTCATAGGGCGAGGTATTGTTGTGCACCCATCGGCCTGGCCAAAACCCGAACTCTGACACCACCGCGTGCTGGTGGGTGTGTGGGCATCAGGATCCTCAGTCATCGCTAGGGGAAGTGGGGCAACTGCTGTGGGAGGCAGCATGGCAGTTTTCCGTGGAACTAAGCTCTCTGACCACAGGAGCAATCACAGTCCTGGATGTTTACTCGGAGGAGCTGAAAGTTTACTTCCGTGCGGAAATGTGCACACAGATGTTGACAGCAGCTTTATAATTGCCAAAACTAGAAAGCAACCAAGATGCCCTTCAGTCAGGTAAATGGATAAACTATGGTATGTCAGATACTGGGATGATATTCAGCACTAAAAAGAACTGGACCCCTAAGCCATGAAAAGACACGGAAGGATCTTAAACGCATGTTGCTAAGTGAGACTCCAATCTGGAAAGGCTGCCTGCTGTCTGAGACCAACCACAAGACAGTCTGGAAAAGGCAAAGCTGTGGAGACAGTAAAACGGTCAGCGGCTACCAGGGTTTGGGGAAGGGAGAGATGAATGGGAGGCGCATGGGGGTGTGTAGGGTGGGGCAGCAACTCCAGGTGGGGTTTCCATGGGGGATCCATGCCTTTCCACGTCTGTGAAACCCACAGAGTGAGCAGCAGTAGGCCGAGTCCTCGTGTGAGCTGTGGACTGTGGGTGGTGCCGTGTTGATGCGGGTCTGTCGGTGGTACAGACATGCTGGTCTGGTGAGGGCAGGAGAATGATGGAGGCTGTGCCTGTGTTGGGAAAGGAGATTCGTGAGGACTCTCTGTAGTTTCCTCTTGATTTTGCTATGAACCGAAAACTGCTTTTAAAAACGTCTATTGAAAAGGCAAACAAAAGAGTGCTGGCCAGACAGCATCTGTGTGAGGGTGTGGCCTGTGTTCTACCTTCAGAATTTCCCTGTTAGAATACACATATCGAAATTATTCACAGTTAAACCTTTGCATTAAGTAATTCACTACAAAGTTACAGTATCAGCTTGAGCGCTGCCAGGATGGCCAGGATCCTGTATCCTGACCAGCTTCTCCCCTTACAGGTGCAGTTGACGTCCAAGGCCACATCCCAGTAAGTGGCAGGGCTGGAATCAGGAGTCAGGCTTTGTGGGACAGAGAGGAAGTGAGATCTGGTAAGCACGTGGCTGAGGGCGGGCAAGGAG
The DNA here is from genome assembly GCF_009764315.1 of Trachypithecus francoisi. NCBI lineage: Eukaryota > Metazoa > Chordata > Mammalia > Primates > Cercopithecidae > Trachypithecus > Trachypithecus francoisi. The sequence goes on from NW_022681458.1 coordinate 116,113,180, forward strand.
GAGCCCGTGGCAGGGAGCCAGCAGGGATGACTTTTTGACTACTTTTCTTATCGCTGAGGCCTTCTTAGACTTGGGGAGTTGGGAGTCCCCACTCAGGCGCCTCAGAAACCAAAGGCTACTCGTAATCCTCAAGTTCCAGATGCCTTAGGGGAGGTACCTGGGTTGTTGGATGCAGTTCCGTTATTTGCTGCTCGGTGGGATTTGCCCGCAGCATTTCTGGTTGTTTTTAAGAGCTGATGTTTGACCTGCTTAAAATCACATATGGATGTCGATTTACCTATAAAAGTTAAGAATGGAATTTTAGTTCAAAGAGTTGTGAAAATGTTCAAGGTTGTGTACTAATGTATACATTACATTTGTGGAAATAATCTGAAAGTCCAGGATTTATGTTAAACACTTCTCTTGATTTTTGTAATATCTACCTGTCATTCTTCCATTTGATTAATAGATATCAAAGGGCTTAAATTTTGAGTGTCTGAATTCACTGAAATCAAAACTTCTTACATCAAATGTACTTAAACTGAATGTAGCCAACAGTGCATGCTTTTATAAGTATTGATTAAAATATATATAAAAACACATATCCATGAATATGCAGATGGAGGCAACATATTAAACCATGGAAGTAGAATTAGTATTCTTTGTTTTCTGAGAAGACAAATGTTTAAAAAGTCAAGGGGTCTTAAAACTTTCTAGTTTCCAACTTATTTGCCCTAAAGTGGAAGATTGACAGCAGCAGAAGAGGAGATCCTGGGCCAGTGCAGGCTCTGGGAGCAGCGGGGTGAGTGCTGGAAGGAGCTGGCTGGAGGCAGAGCAGGGAGGTGCTCAGGCAGGCCAGGATGGCCTCAGGGCACGCGGCTCAGTGAGTGAGAAATGGTTCACTTTTCTTGGAGAGCCTTTGTCTCTGCCCACGGAAAACCCAAACTCCTTCCAACTGGGATGTGCATCTCATGTAAAAGTTGTTACTCCCAGAAAGAAAGCCAGTGGATGCAGAAATTTTTCGTGTGCAGAAATTACTTCAAATTTGTTTCTAACCTTATCCTTTTCTTCCACCATCTTAATGTGTAGTGACTTTCTGCAGGTAATGCACACAGCTTAGGAGAGCGCTGGATTTCAGTTGCTGTTGGCTCTGATGTGACTTTGTGGTGTCCGATGTTCTGGTTCTGAGGTTCTGCGCAGAACGTGGCTCCTCCCTGCTGAGCGTTGCTTGTGGAAGGCCCGTGTGGAAACTTTCCCTGTAAGCTCGTTGACCGCAGCAGTCTTGGTTCAGAAATCTTTGGACCTCTTGAGACTTCACACAACATTCTAACCTTTCTAGCGTGACCTTTTCATTTTACTGTTCCCTGTTAATTCAGATGTTTTTCCAGAATGTAAGTAATCTGCTGAATGCAGGGTGGGGGGTGCCCTCCATTGACTCTGGGGAGAAGCATCACTGTTGCTCCGGGTGGAGCTTCCCCCCCCCACTGTGTTGTGCTCCAAGACACAGCAGGGTTCTTTGGCAGAAGTAACCGTCAAAGGCCCGCCTCTCCGTGGCAGAGGGGCTGTGGGTGTGCGGCCTCGCGGCCATACCGGCCCCTCCCCATCAATGGCATCACGGAGAGGAGCAGGGGGAGGCCTGGGATCTGTCTCCAGAGTCACAGCTGTGCTTCCGAGACTGCGTCGTCCGTTTGTAACTAGACATGCAGAGAAAGTCTTCGAGATAAACAGGAGACGGTATCTGTCCCTAATGAGCTCAGGCGTGCCCTTGAGAGGGTCAGGTTTCTGTGCAGCTGATCCGGACTCAGCCTGGCTGTGGCAGTGCAGGTGACTGCTGGGCTTTGGTAAGGCTGCACCTACTGTCTGTCTGAAACGGCCCCCTTCCCAGGCTCGTGGTGCGAGCTGGGCGCCCAGGCCTGATTTCCCGCCAGGACAGAGGCCCTGTGTATGTGTCGGGGAAGGGGGTGAGGAAGGGGGAGGTGGGGGTCCTGCTTTATTGCCGTATCCAATGCCACGCGGGGTCAGCACTCACGAAAACACGTGCTGTGTGGGTCAGTGATTGAGTTCAGAAACCTGGAAAATTCAGCAGTGCAGGCTTTGGGCATGACCTGTCCAGCCCTGGGCTCTTTCTTTCTCTGAATTTCCTGCCATGGCATCCTCCTTATCCCAGGGGCCCCTGTCCCCGTATGGCTGTTGGCAGCTTCACAGGTTCCTCTGCCTCCCCTCCCAGGCCCTGGTGTGGCTGGGGCAGCTAGTGGCTGTGCAGACCCCACAGCCAGTAGATTGTTGGTGCCAACGCCTTGGGCCTGGGTTACCTGACTCAAGGACTCCAGTGCATGGCTGAGCTCACCCCGAATGCCTGGATCAGAAGGCCTTGGGTTGCAGAAGGGTGGGGGTTCGATATCGAAGGACAACCTGCAAAGCAGAAGGGGAAATGGCTGTGCTGGATGGGCAGCTAGAGGAGTCTGTGCAGAGCCTGGGACCCAGTGCAGACACAGAGCTGACATGGGCAATGCGGTGATGCGGCCACCGTGGAAGTGGGCAAAGTGACAGGCCTCAGACCGACATGGAGGGGCTGGTCTAAAATGATCCTCCGTTTCCTTTAATCCTAGCAACTGCTGGCTTACAGGGTGGGGGAGTGAGATCTGTGGTGGCCGCGAGGAGAGACAGAGATTTTAATGACACCCCTCTTTCTGGGAGACGGGAGTAGCCGTTTCTGTAGGGCGGTGAGCATCGTCCTCTCAGGCAGCTCAGGCTGCGGTAACGAATCACCATGGACTGAGTGGCTTCTGAACAACAGGAATGTGTTTCTCACAGTTCTAGAGGCTAGAAGGCAGCATCAGGGTGCCGCACGGGTGGGTTCTGGTGTGGGCTCCTTCCTGGTTGGCACACACCTTCTCTCTGGCCCTGACACAATGGGAGGGTGAGGGACTTGCTGGGCCCATTTCTGAGGCACAAATCCCATTCAAGGGTCTCCAGCCTCGGGAACTCATCACCTCCCAAAGACCACCTGACAGCATCACATGGAGGGTGAGGATTTCAACCTGTGTTTTGGGGGCAGGCAGGCAGTTCGTCACCGTCACCCTCTTTGTGTATTTCTGACTCAACATTGAGTCTGCATTCGGCTCTCCAGGAGACAGAGCCTGTGTGGACACTGAGCAAGGTCAGAGCTGCAAGCATGTACACATCGGGGGCAAGGGAGCTGCCAGGGGTGTGAGAACGGGGTTTCAGCGTCAATTGGTGCTGCTTTCCTGGCAAATGTACTCCTAAGCTGTCCTGGCAACATTTGCTTTTCACGAAGAGTCGATCAAGCAGTGGGGGCAGCAGACGGTGTTGCCAGAAACTTGGAACTGATGGGCAGCAGAGAAGGGGCAGAGGCCACGACCTTGGGGTGGTCAGCAGTGCCAGGTGTCTGCCCTCCAGGCCTCACACCTGTGATTGTGCAGAGACCGAGCCGACCAGGGCTTGCCGGCCAGTGTGGCTCTCATGCAGGTGATTATCGGGATGTGCTTTCTATATAATGTTCCCTCAACCCCATGCCCCCCCCCCCACCAATTTCTGTGCCTAGCAGAAAGCACGATTTGGCTCACGTCAAAATACTTTGCAGTGAAGCTGCACGGAAGAGGATTCTAGGCTTCCATTTGACGTTTTCAACAATGCCTGAGTGTTACAGGACCGTCTTGCTTGTTAAAAAGCACCAGATGAAAAAGGCTACCAGTTACTAAAGGAAATTTTTTTTTTTTTTTGAGACAGAGTCTCGCTCTGTCGCCCAGGCTGGAGTGCAGTGGCCGGATCTCAGCTCACCGCAAGCTCCGCCTCCCAGGTTTACGCCATTCTCCTGCCTCAGCCTCCCGAGTAGCTGGGACTACAGGCGCCCGCCATCTCGCCCGGCTAGATTTTTGTATTTTTTAGTAGAGACGGGGTTTCACCGTGTTAGCCAGGATGGTCTTGATCTCCTGACGTCGTGATCCGCCCGTCTCGGCCTCCCAAAGTGCTAGGATTACAGGCTTGGGCCACCGCGTCCGGCCTAAAGGAAACTTTTTACATTAGCACAGAGAGGGTGGCTTGACACAAATTCAGTGTAACGTAGGTGTGTTGGTAAGCCATCAAAGGGACGATCTCTCTGCTGGCGACACATGTTTTCTGGTATTTTCTTTTGTTCTGAAAAAGGATGACTGGCATTCGGTAGAGTCATTTCAGAATTCACCTGGAAGGTGTCCACATGGTGCCTTGTTTTCTCCTGACATTCTGGGCACCACGAGGAATTATTCCTGTCTTCAGCACTAGCAGGAGACTTTTCCTGAACACCTGCTCCTCTTTGGCGTGTGCGTGTGAAGGGATCAGTGACCCTGCCTTCATGGAGTTTTCAGACACCATGGGGACAGTGTGGCACGAGTGTCGGGCTTGGGTGGGACGGAGGCTTTCCCCAGAAAACAGCTGCTGATTCCAGGACGGCCCTCGACCCCCTCCCTCTGTTCCTCTGTGTCATGTCTGAATTAAGGTTGTTCTATCGTAGCGGGGGTGTCATGTTAACTGGAAGAGTGCTTTTTAACTGCGCAGTAAGTAAATTAATGGTACATTTGTCAAGGACAGTGAGGTTTGATTTGATGAATTCAGTGGGGAAAAGAAGGGGCTTGGCTGGGTGGGGACGTGTGTGATGGGAGCAGAATGGAGCAGCCACGCAGGCTGTTGGGATGGAGGGGCTGCGTCCGCATTTCCATGAGGTCCGTCGCTGTTTGTGCCACTAGACCTGAACCTCTGTCTCTACTTCTAACACCCGCATAATGAGGAAGCCCCTGATGGGCCTGAGTTGTTACTTCCCATGGCCATCGCTGGTAAGTGCCCCGGAATCCCCTCCTGGCTGGTGACGGTCCCCGGCCGGGACACTGGGTTCATCCTGAGCTCTGGGAGGGGATAGGGTTCCACGCACAGCAGGCACCTGCAGATCCCTTTGGATGTGAGATGTTGGCGCTCGGCTTGGAGGCCAGCGCGATCTGGGTGTGGTCAGGACCCCGCTCATCCTTTGCGGAGAGAGCACCGGCCCGGGGGCCTCTCTGAGGTGCGTATTCGTGCAGTGCCCTCACAGGATGCCCTGTCCTCAGAGGACTTCCCGCCATTCCCCTGGACCCTCAGGTGTGGGAGTCAAGTGTGGTGTGTGTGTCATCGACGGGGGTGCTGAGGACACCACGTGCCTGCTCGTGCGAAGACCTGAGGTGCTGCGTGGGCTTGTTTCCAGGGGGCCGTTCACGTGGGGGCCTGTGGTGTCTTTCCACTGGCAGGAAATAATGGGTGGCCCACGTTACCTTTTGTGTCTTTTTTTGGCCAAAAAGCCCTAATGCCAGCATGGCTGTCCAGCTATTGGAACCGCCTGCCTCAGGCTCACTGGCCCTCCTGTTTCTGGGCTGCTGCAGTGTTGTGTTGGATAACTGTGTTAACTTCGTTTGAATTTTCTTCCTGTTCTTTTGGAATAAGTGTTTATAGCTTGTGCTGCTTGTTCACCCCAGAGGCGAGGATGTCCTTTAGGCCTGGAGGAGCACAGCCCCTGCAGGGAGGTGCCGGGCCTCTGCTTCTCGTGTCGTCTGCAGCCCTCATCGCACGTCTGCTCTTCACTCTTCGTGCCCACGGCCGGGGTCACGGGCCACTCGCTCTGCTGTTTGAGATCCTCGGAAAAGGTAGTGTTTACACTGAAGGGAGATTGCGGGTGTGCGCTGATTTTAAATAGGAGGAAATGACGGTAACAGAATGAGCAATGCCTAGTACTTAGTCTCAGGCTTGAGAAATTGTGTTTTTAGAAGCAGGTATCCCCAACTCCGGTTTTCTTCAAATTAAATCTTTTAAAGAGTCCACAAATACAAATAAACCCTGAAACTATGCAACAGCGGGCCTAGAGCCCAAGCCACTGCCAACTCTGACTCCAAGACACCTCAGAAACTTGGTCCTCCTCCTCAGACAACCCCCATTCTGCTTCTCCCTCCACACTGCTTCCTCCACACTCCTCCCCACTCCTCCCTCCATACTCCTCCCTCCGCATTCCTCCCTCCATACTCCTCCCTCCACACTCCTCTTCCGTCCCCTCCCCTTCTTCCTTCCTCCCCTTCCCTTCTTCCTTCCTCCCCTTCCCTTCTTCCTTCCTCCCCTTCCTCTTCTTCCTTCCTCCCCTTCCCTTCTTCCCCCTCCCTGTCCTTGGGCAACGTCCGTGGAACTCTGGTTGAAAGTCACTGGTCTGTGGGGCTGCCCATTGAATAGACAAGCACGCTGAGGACCAGACACAAGTGACTGACTCAGACCCGCGCAGAGACTGACCCAGCTCGCATGCTGTCTCCCGTAACACCAGGTTGTCCGTAATGGAAGAGAATCAATGATGCTGCCTCACTGATCTCCAGGGAAAACAGGTTGATAACAGGTTATAAACATGGGAATATTTTGGAAAAGCCGTCTTCCACTTGTCAGCTCCATCTCTCCTGCCCGGAAGATGTAGGGAAAACCTGCCTTCAGCCCACCCTCATCCCATAACAGGACACAGGACAAGGGGGAAGAGACCCAAGTCCTGTCAGTGCCCTCAGGAAACCCCCCGTTTCCTCCTCATGGTGGAAGTGGAAACCATCCCACTGGACTAGATCTTACCGGGAAGGCCCTCCACCCTGAAAGCAAGGAATCGGGTTTGAGCACACACCATTCTTGGTGCCATCACTTCCTGCAGCTGAATCCTGCATACGTGGCCCATTGATCTTGCTAGTCTGGTATTACTGGGTCCTGGGAGTTTCTGTGGTCTGATGGCAGGTGTTTACCATTGTGTTTAGAGAGGAGAATAGAACTTGATTGTGTCGAAATCAGATGATAACCATTTCCATGTGATTCCTTGGGTTGGTTCGGGTCGGGGGTGCTCAACGCTTTTCCTGAGGGCTAAGTTCTTGTTTGAGACCGTCTCACTTTGTCGCCCAAGCTGGAGTGCTGTGGTGCGATCTTGGCTCACTGCAACCTCCGCCTCCTGGGTTCAAGCAGTTCTCCCTGCCTCAGCCTCCCAAGTAGCTGGGATTATAGGTGTGAGCCCCCACGCTTGGCTAATTACAAAATGTTTAATACAGGCTGGGTTTTGCCATATTGGCCAGGCTGGTCTCGAACTCCTTGCTTCAAGTGATCGGCCCACCTTGGCCTCCTAAAATGCTGGGATTACAGGCTTGAGCCACTGTTCTCGGCCCAATCCTGACATCTTTTAAAGCTGCCTTCATGTACCAAAAGCCAGTCTATGTTTGAAAATCAGTCTTGAAGAGCCTAGGAGGAGAGGGATAAGCTTCAGCTAGGTAAATAACTATACATATGTTAAAAATATGGGCCAAAATCTATCGCAAATGTTAACTCTTCTGCTTTGCGTTTTATATCCATTTATGGCTATTCTTTCAGTATTAAGATTTTTAAAGATTCTTTTTATAATTATGGACAAATTGCTATTAAAACTCAGCTGCAGTTGTAACACTTTAACGAACTAATTGCATGACATTATTTTTCCCAGAGGCATTTTGGATTGTTACATAATAAATGTTTATCTCTTTGCCAGAAATCTTTTTTTTTTTCCCAGAACAGTAACCTGAAAAGAAATTTTCCTTTGCATTAAGTGCTATTTCACTGTATGACAATTTTTGAATGTGAGAACAAGATCATCGTGTATTTTTGGGATAATTCTTGCTTAATAGTGATAATGCAAAAAGTTACAATTATGGAACAATTTGTTTCTTTGAAAATTACTATTTGCCTGCTCACCAGGTGGGAGCTGATGAGAACGTGGATGTAAAAATTAAATTGTATTTAGCTTGTATAAAAGAAGTTAAAAAGAAAAGCTTTTCTTTGGTTTGTGCTACTACTGGAGTTGCTTAGCTGTGGAAATGAGGTTATTGCAGACACCTAGAATTTTATCTCCTTCACTTCTACAATGGGAAGCAATTCTCCAACAAGCACAGGAATCTGACTTTCTGCCATGGAGACTCCTAGGCATCGAGCCCTGTGGAAGGGTTGGTGATGACGTGAGCGTTGGCGTTGGTGTGGGCACCCTCCAAGCCAGACGCAGGGAGCAGGGAAGGGCAGAACAGGCCCCTCAGGAGCCATGAGAAAATCAAGTGTTGGCAGCAGTGGTGAGCGTTGATGTCAGGGGCCAGAAGGAGGTGGCGAAGGGAGCATGTGCCTCAAGGCAACCCTGGAACCCCCCGGTCCCTGCAGTGAGGTCTGGTCTACAGGGGACGTGGACAGCCACGTGGCGAGGCCCACAGACAGCCTGGACTTGGCTGCCTCAGAACTCTGGTGGACGCTGCAAACAGCCCCACAGGGTTGCAGTGCACATTCCTCGGACAGAGAGAAGATGCTTGGAACTGTTCCCGGCATGAAGCCAGCGCCCTGTGAACAGTGGCCACTGCTGTCGTGACTGATTGCCGTCCAAGTCGGGGCGTTTGCTCTGCTCAGTTCACTTAATTGGGCCAGGAATGGGGTTGCCCTGCCTTCAACAAGCTTGACGCATTGAACGAGGACTCAGTCGATAAAGTACTCTGTAAATACGCTCTCCCGGCTAGAGTGAGGAAAGCCCAGGGAGCAGTGGTTCCTCAGTATTAGACAGGTGTTTGTGGTGGGGCCAGCTGTGCGGCTGCCAGAGCGGATGTGACCAGGAAGCCTCTGTTCCCCCGGAGGTGGCCAGCGTTCTTGTTACACGTGCCTCAGGCAGAAGGTGGACACTGCTGGGAAACTTGCTCATGTTGCTGTTTTCTGATGGGAAATTGAAGGTTTTCGAGCATCCTACATCAAATTTGTACACTGTTGAGACTGTACACATTTCAACACTTGTTTTTTCCGGCTTTTCGGATCCATACAACCTGGCATTTGGCCGTGGCTTCCAGGACAGGCTGGATGCAGAGTGAAGTCCTCTCCTCACTGTCGATGTTCGCAGATGTCTTTTTGTATAAACTTTGTATTTCTTGAGAGTCTCAATTAGGCTTTTACTTAACTAGACTTTTAAAATTGCCATGCACATAACTCCACCAGTTACAATCGTGAGCTAACATGGGTTTTGGTTTTACTATGATGAATGTTTAACATTTGCATGCTGGGTGTGGGGGTGGAGGTCATTTATCTGCTTTTCATTTCCTTCTTGGTTATACTTAGAGACTTCCAGGTAAGGTGTGGAAAGCGTGGTACAGGGTGAATTGCAGGCTGCAGTGTGGCGCGGTGGACGAGAGGCGCTGGTTGCAGTGTACACAGTGGATGAGAGTAAAGAGATTTCCATCCTCGAGGGAAACACACAACAAATAATTTAAAAAACTGATCATCTAGCTTGCATGAGGTCCAACAAATTCAGTTTGCAAAGTTTAACTTCCAAGTTAACTTAGTAACTTTTCCCGTCATTAATTTAGTAGCTTATGTTTAAATATATTTTTTGTCTAAAGCAAGTCATAAATTCTAAAATGAATGACTAAACATGTAATAATTTAGGCATACAGCACCTGAAGGGAAAACTGCCAGTATGCTAAAGTATTGGATACAGATGCTTAAAAAACATCATGTAGCATTCTTACAATGCATGTGCTTTTAGCATGTAACTTGGTGAGCAGTTTTGAGCTATCTTTGTAGGAACGTGTGTCTTGAATACTTTAGGGCACCACTGCAGATGTGTGCGTGAGAGGTACAGATACTGAATGTTCTTCTCCCTTCCCATAAATGAAAAACATTAGCTCCTTCCATTTTTATTTTTATTTTTATTTTTTATTTATTTATTTATTTATTTTTGAGACGGAGTCTGGTTCTGTTGCCCAGGCTGGAGTGCAGTGGCCGGATCTTAGCTTACTGCAAGCTCCGCCTCCCGGGTTTGTGCCATTCTCCTGCCTCAACCTACCGGTAGCTGGGACTAGAGGCTCCCGCCACATCGCCCAGCTAGTTTTTTGTATTTTTTGGTAGAGATGGGGTTTCACCGTGTTAGCCAGGATGGTCTCGATCTCCTGACCTCGTGATCCGCCATTCTCGGCCTCCCAAAGTGCTGGGATTACAGGCTTGAGCCACCGCGCCCAGCCTATTTCTATTTTTGAAGTGGACCCTCGCTCTTGTTGCCCAGGCTGGAGCGCACTGGTGCAATCTCAGCCCACTGCAACTTCCGCCTCCCGGGTTGAAGTGATTCTCCTGCCTCAGCCTCCCCAGTAGCTGGGATTACAAGCACCCACCACCATGCCCCACTAATTTTTGTATTTTTATTAGAGATGAGGTTTTGCCATATTGGCCAGGCTGGCCTCAAGCTCCTGACCTCCGGTGATCTGCCCACCCCGACCTCTCAAAGTGCTGGGATTACAGGTGTGAGCCACCGCACCCGACCAGCTCCCTTCTATGATTATTTATACAGTTGTTTTTACTTTTTGTTTTTTTGAGACGGTGTTTCCCTCTGTCGCCCAAGCTTCAGTACAGTGATGCAAATCTTGGCTGACTGCAGCCTTCACCTCCTGGGCTCAGTGATCCTCCCACCTCAGCTTCTGAGTAGCTGGGACTAGACACATGTCACCAAGTCCATCTTTTCTTTCTTTCTTTTTTTTTTTTGGTATTTTTAGTAGAGGCAGGGTCTTGCCATGTTTTCCAGGCTAGTCTCAAGCTCCTGGGCTCAAGCAATCTGCTGGCCTCAACCTCCTAAACTGCTGGGATTACAGGCATGAGCACCACATCTGGCCCATTTTTTTTCCCTTCCAGGATTAGGAGTCGACTTTCGGAAAACCCTTCAACCTTGCAAGCTTAATTTTCCGTAAAAATATTCGTCTAGGATAAAAGCAAGACACAAACAAAGAAGTATGTGGACTGCAGTTAAACATTTTCAACACAACATAGCTTAGGAAGGTTGACATTTACAAAGAGCATGAGGCCCGTTCAGTGCCTTCTAGGCATTGGGAATGGCGGTCTGTGGGCGACCCTAACATGTGCCGCGTCCTGAGACGTGATCGTGCTGTTCACGCTTTTACCGAGGGCCTCCCGGGAGTACCAGAGGCTCTTCTTCTGCAGTCGGCCAGCCAGGCAGCAGCTGCTGGAGAAGGAATAAACAGTAAAAGACAGATGTACACGGTGTTATTGTGGCAGAGAGGTTAAAACCAGGCTCACTTTGTTCTTACCGTTTTATAAAACTAATAATGAAATCCTTAAATATATTCAGGATTTCAAAGCAGTTGTGGGTGTGTCTGTGTCTCTAGCTCCCGTTTGGGTGCTTCCTGCGAAGAGAGCTCAGAGACACCACCTTTCCTTAATGAGGTGACGGGGCTTGGAGGGGTGTAAACCCCGTGGTGGGGGGGTGACTGACCTGGGGGGAGGCTGGGTCAGCGTGGGTATCCACCCCCATTCCACGTTCCTGTAGGGAGTCTACAGTTCTAAGTCTTCATGATATGGGTAAAATGAACCTGGAAGAGGGGTTCTTTTTTAAGAAGTAAATGCCATGCTCTTTTTTCCTCATACTTTTCCGTGTTTAAGCAGCATTGAAGGATAAGACACTAGTAGCATGTTGGTTTGGAAAGAATGTTTGGTTATTTTACGTTGAATCTGACCTTAAGTTGCCTGGTAACAGAAGTTTTCGTTTAACAACATGGGACTCTGTTGAATCTGTTGCCCCATTGGCTGAGCCGCCTGAAATCAGTGCGGTGACAGCTAAAGAGGCCTCTTCCCCTTGGAGGAAGCCGCTGGATTGGCAGAAGGCACCGCCCTGGATTGAGGGAGTGAGGCGGGTTTGCAGGGACCCCACGCGGCCCCTGCGGCTCTCTCCTGCCCCCTGCTGGCTGGCCAAGCAGCCTCGCGACAGTATGCTCAGTGTGAATGTTCACTGGGGCAGGCCAAGGCTTTTGTTCCAGAAACACCAGTGTGTTGAGCATGGCAAGAAAGACGTAAGTGTGTCTTAAACCTCTTGAACAAAGCAAGTTGATGTTTCAAATGCATCTCGAAGGCTAAAGACTTTGCTATGGTCAATATACAGGAGAAAAGAAGGTTTGATGAAATAGAAAGACAGGAGTGGCAAGTGACGTGCTTGTGCCCCGTATGACTAAGCGATGTCGTGGCCGTTCCACACCACGGCATCTGAGCAGCCAGCCTGCAGATACTGGGTCCGTTTAGATATCCGTGATCTCTGCAGAGCTTTGATCAGGTAGCCCAGGAGCAGATAAACACAAACGCTGACTGGAAACCCTGGCACACGGAGGCACTGGAAACAGCAAGCTGCTATTAACATATAGTGAGAGGCAATCGCCTGCTCTCTTAGGGTGTCAGCTTCTTTTGCTTCTAGACTTTCATCTGCGTTCAATACAGCTTTATTCAGTTTATCCCCATTACTCCGCTGTCTTCGCTGTTAAAGTCTCAGCCAGCACTTAGCTCTGACACTGTAGGAATTTGACTGTCCGGCTGAGCAGGCCTACCTGGCATGGCTGTCAAGCAGGCGAGAGCTTTCCGGAAGGTAGAGACGAGAACCCGAGGCAGGAAAGAGCGTTGCTGGTCCACATACGGCAGTGCACCTGCAGCAGAGCATGTACGTGCACGTTTCAGACTAAACAAGTGTAGGAGAGAAGAAAACCGCCTATGATGAGTCACGTAAAATGCCACACACCCAACCCTTGAGACCCTAGCACATAGAGTAGTAGGGATCTTGGAGACGGCAGGTGTGCTGAAGTCTGATTTTCTCACTTAGCTTTTCCAGCAGCGTTTTCCTCATCTCTAAGCTGCGGCTAACAACTGCCCCGCATAGATGTGTGCAGGAAACCGTGCGTGTGAAGTGGGGTAGCCCCCAGGACCTAGGAAGGACTCGTGGTCAGTGTCGGTGGTCATGCGTGCTGTACGGGTCCCCCAGGAGGACCATTGCTACAGATAACTCCCTCCGTTTAATGTCACTGAATGTAAAAGGTGGGAGCTTGGCTTCTGATGTGTCTGGTTTGCTGCAGGCCGCGCTGCACCCCGTGGTTCCTGAGCCCTGGGCTGAAGTACGCCCTGCTGCATCGCCTGTGCCACTTTTGCTGTGCAACGAGAGCTCCTGCCCTGGGAAACTTCCTCGCGCCTGACGAGCACCACAGGCTGCAGCAAGACCTGTCGGAAGCGTGGGCTGGGAGGAGCTCGCCATGGCCCTGTCCTCTCCAGGCTAGGAGCGACTTTGTGGGGTTTGTCGGCCCTTCTCTCAGGTGTCCTGTGTCTCATGGATCAGCCGGCGTGCCCTGTCAGATGCCTCTCTCCTGTCTGGAGGAGCACTCTCTAAAACGCTGCCTGCCACCCGGATCTCCTGGCGCAGAGTGAGGCCCCATCTGCAGACCTTACCGCACAGAGTCCCAAGGCATTCGGCAAGAAGGGGAGTGGGCTGCATGTGAGTTCCACTGGGGAAGTCGGCTCTGCTCCCTACTCTGCTTTTGGGGTGCCAGATGTTCAGACCTGCTGTGTCTATCGGGGGCCATGGCGGGCTGGTGGGAGTGGGGACGGGGAGAAGCGCGGATGGATCCAGGGAAGGACTTAGTTGAATGCCAGCTGCCCACATACTTGTTGCTGGTCTTGGACAAGCTCCCTAGTTTCTCTGGGCTTCCGTTTGATTGTAAGACTAGAACGCCGCCCGAGTCTGAAGATGTCGGTGTGTGCGGGAATGCCTGGCGCAGTCACGATGGGTTTTCCTTCAGCCTCCTCCGTGCCCCTCCCTGGGTCAGTCAGTATCCATGCGTGCCACAAGTAAATGACAGTCCCTCCGAAAAACCAATTGACTCCTAGTTTTCTGGTCAAGCATGGTGAGTGTCCTTGCCAGGAAATGCCACTGGATGTCTTGAGCCTGCTCCTCTACCTCCACAGCAATCCCCGGAACAGGCTGGTTCAGGACGTGGGAGGTGGGAGTCGGTGTTGTACCTAGGACAGGCTGAAGTCAAAGGCTCATTTATTCTGTGAGGGGTGATCAGGATGACACATCAAGAGGAGCCCCGTGGCTGACCCTGGAGGTGGACGGTCGGGTCGGATTGGCCGCCCACCAGCACGTGTTTTGAGTGATGCCTTGCCTGGGTTATGCAGCCCTGACTGTAGCGCACAACTTCCCAGTTCCAGCCAATCTAGTCTTGCCATCTCCTTCCAAGAAGGTAGGTGCGGCGCACTTGCCTTTAAGCGGCTCCTTCTGGACACTGCAGAGCAGCAGCAAGCAAGCATGGGCGGCTTTTTCCTTACGTTGACCAAAATACGCAGGGCCAGCTTTGCACGATCCCATTCAGCATCACACGTGTGCATTGGCCACTCACCTGTCCGTCTGCCACAGACAGGCCTGGACCGGACCATTGAGTGGACTTTACGGCAAAGAGCCTAAAGGGCTCACAGGAAACCTGGACCCAGCGCAATGGTAACAGCGCAGCAATACCTGTCATTGATCAAGGGGTATTCTGGGCCGGACACGGTGTTAAGTGATCCAGTTCGGTTAGCACTCTTAGAATTAACCCCCTTTTGCCTATCAGGAAATCGAGGAGGGAGGGCATTAACGCCAGGGAGCAGGGAGTAAGGGGACACACAGAGGGCCTGAGGGACTGGGCACTCTGAGCCCGCGGATCCGCCCCAGGCCCGGCTGCACGGGCACCAGAGCCGCGTGGTGCCTGTGCAGACTGGGAGGGGACTTGTGGGAACTTTGAGGCAAAAGATTTGATTAGGGTAATAGATTTCCATTATCAAAACGCGCCAAGTGTACTTAAGATCTGAACATCTCACTGTGTGTACTTTGTGCTCCCTCCCTTCCAAAAAACAATGAAAAAATATTACAAATGAACGCTGAACTCGATAGCTTTTTCACAGTGGTATTAGAT
>NW_022681458.1:116128047-116211011 GCF_009764315.1 Trachypithecus francoisi
AATTTTGGTCCCTGTTTCCTGTTAGGATCATTCAGAGAAAACCAAATATGCCCCTAACCAATCACATAGGGCAACCCACTTCTGCACAGCCGCCTGCAGCCCCTACAACAGCCTCCAGTGGGAGCCGTTCTTTTCCATCCTGAAGCTTCCCCACTCCTCATCCGCCACTCACTTGCATGTCAGTCTCTGCCACACGCAAGTGATGGTGCCGACTCTCTTGCCACAGCAGCTCTGAGAAAGTCGCCTCTGCCTGTCTCATGTGGGTGGCCTTCCTTTATTTCCCCCAAAGAATAAGTCTTAAACGAGGGACTTCTCTCTATATGGCCAAGCTATACAATTCAGAAGCCCAGCATGGCAGATTCCAAGCCTGGAAAGACCATACACCCCTCAGGTTTTCTTTCCACAAAACCCAGCTTCCTTGAGCTCTTTTTTTTTTTTTTTTTTTTTTGGAGGCGGAGTCTCGCTCTGTGTCCCCAGGCTGTAGTGTGGGGCGGCCGGATCGAGGCTCACTGCAAACTCCGCCTCCCGGGTTCACGCCATTCTCCTGCCTCAGCCTCCCAAGTAGCTGGAATTACAGGTGCCCGCCACCTCGTCCGGCTAGTTTTTTGTATTTTTTTAGTAGAGACGGGGTTTCACCGTGTTAGCCAGGATGGTCTGGATCTCCTGACCTCGTGATCCGCCCATCTCGGCCTCCCAAAGTGCTGGGATTACAGGCTTGAGCCACCGCGCCCAGCCTCCTTGAGTTCTTCAGTCACTCCAACCAACCAGGGAAGGAACCACGTGTTATGGAGAGATCAAGGGCCTTGAAATCAAACTTCTGAGTTCATCAACGACTTCATCTTTCCACTTAAGAAATTACATGGCCTTGGCCAGGCGTGGTGGCTCACACTTGTAATCCCAGCACTTGGGGAGGCCGATTTGGGCGGATCACCCAAGTTTGGAAGTTCAAGACCAGCCTAACAAACATGGAAAAACCCCGTCCCTACCAAAAATACAAAATCAGCCTGTCATGGTGGCCCATGCCTGTCATCCCAGCTACTCAGGGAGCTGAGGCAGGAGAATCACTTGAACCTGGGAAGCAGAGGTTGTGGTGAGCCGACATCATGCCATTGCACTCCAGCCTGGGCAAGAAGAGCAAAACTCTGTCTCAAAACAAAACAAAACAAAACAAAAGACATGAACTTGAACAATTTTCTTAACTTCTCTAAGCCTCTATCTTCATCTTCAATAAAATAATTTTACCTCCAAGATTGCATTAAATGGAATCCCACATGTAAAACAGCTGACAAATATTAGAGGCCCAACAGCTGTGCGCTCCTACTGCCGCCCCACTTTACCCCAAAGGAGAAGCGAAGACATCCAGAAAAAGCCTGTTGATCCCTACACCTCAGCATCCTGTGTTCACACAAGGTGCAGTGGCATCCAGACTTACCGGGGTCACCCAAATACGAGACACGTTTTGATTTTTCAACTTAGGTACACATGGCTTCTAACTAACGTTCACCATATATGATCCATAATTTAGAAGAGATTTTCCTACACTACCCCATGGTTCTATTTTAGCAGACTTAGATGTGCTATAATAGCTCAATCTCTTAAGCTCTCTTCAGTATCAAAAACAAAACTTTAATCTGTAACACCACGGTTATCAGCGTGAAAGTGGAAAACGGACCTATGAGTCAAAATGACCCTCTGCCCCGCCCCGCTCCACCCTACAAAAAGCTGTTCAGGAGTATTCGGGCTGCTTATGAGAATGCTGTCTGTATTCTCAGGGACAGACAAACACCTACCCTGGTTAGAAGCTGCACTGCTCAGCCTCCAGGGTAGAAAGCTCCCCACACCCTCTACCCAAGGAGAAGAGAAGCAAAGGGGGTGGCCAGGCTCCAGGATGTGGACTGTTTAGTGTGGTTTCTGCAGCCCAGGTCACCGCCATGGGTGAAGCTCTTCCTTCCTTCTTTTCCACCCAAGTGCCCAAGGTCCTATGGCTGCTGCAGGGCCTCTTCCTTATGAGTCAGCCCAGCCATTCCCCTTCCCACTTCTTCTTCTTCTTCTTTTTTTTTTTTTTGAGACAGAGTCTCACTCTGTCACCCAAGCTGGAGTGCAGTGGCTTAATCTTGGCTCACTGTCACCTCTGCCAACCGGATTCAAGCAATTCTCCTGCCTCAGCCTCCCAAGTACCTGGGATTACACCACCACCACGCCCAATAATTTTTTTTTATATTTAGAGGACGGAGTTTCTACTTGTTGGCCAGGCTGCTCTCGAACTCCCGACCTCAGGTGATCCACCTGCCTTGG
The DNA here is from genome assembly GCF_009764315.1 of Trachypithecus francoisi. Taxonomy (NCBI): domain Eukaryota; kingdom Metazoa; phylum Chordata; class Mammalia; order Primates; family Cercopithecidae; genus Trachypithecus; species Trachypithecus francoisi. The sequence continues at coordinate 116,130,343 of NW_022681458.1, forward strand.
CCTCCCAAAGTGTGGGATTGCAGGCATGAGCCACTGCATCTGGCCGAGTCAGTGCAGCCATCCTGACTTTTTGTTCTGGCAAAATTACTCTCTCCTACATCTACCTTCCAAGTAGGTAAATCAGAGATCTGGCCCTTGGGGTAGGCTTGAAGAATCCCTGATTTTGGTCCTCAAGAGGTCCTACCAGGGTCTGGGACAATTCCAAGACTTGTGTTCTTAAAGAGGAAAGAAACCTCACATACACGGCTCTCGCAGAGCTCAGGCAGAGCTCAGGCAAGGCTTGGGAGGCGGCCCTAAGGTTTGGGTGTGTCATCTATGATAACAGCTAAGAGATCTGAAGCCAGCTGTCTAGGTTCAACCTCAATTCCAACACCACTGGCTGTGTGATGTTAGACGACGTCCCCAGCCTCTCTGTGGTTCAGTTTCCTCACTGTAAAAGGGCCACAATATAGAGCTGTTCTAAAAATTAAGTGAATTAGTGCATATAAGGTATTCAGAACAATGTTTTTCACATGGGGAAGTTCATAGACACGTATTGAACAGAGTAACTTAGCAATTACTAAATATACTCATGCAGGCCAGGCCCAGTGGCTCACGCCAGTAATTCCAAAACTTTGGGAGGCTGAGGCGAGAGGGTCACTTGAGCCCAGGAGTTTGAGACTAGCATGGGCAACACAGCAATATTCCATCTCTAAAAATAAAACATATGTATACATACACTCATGTATTCACAGTGTATTTATAATATACAAAATAGCTGGAATACAGACTTAACTATTCCCAAAGGGTTACTTCTAGAGAAGGGGGAATGCAAATTTCAGCTTTTTATACCACACATATATTCTTGTATCATCGGAAATATTTAAGCAAATTGTATGTATAAATTTGCCCCAAAACACATGGCAGAACAATGTAGTTTTGACTCAAAAATCTTCAAATCATGATGGAATTGTCTTGTGAAAGTAAAGTTATAGAGATGAAAAGTCTCCCTCCAGCCTAAATGCTCTTTCATATGACCTATATGACACAAACCAATGCAGACACCCCAATTCTTTCCCCACTGTCATAAGAATTTTTCAGTAAACTGCATTCCCCTTTACAAACTAGATGATAGTTACAGTTACCAGGCAAGAACATGAATCCAGTTCTGCTTTTTCAAAGGCCAATGTTCCTCACATAATAGCAATGCATTCTTCAACCGCTCAACTGCCCACAACACCTGAGCTCTCTGTTTTACACAACTCAATGAGGCCTGGGAGAAAGCAAGTGCAAATTTCACTTACTCAGTAACAACACATCCTGCCTGATTCCTCTGCTGGGGTAGTTCTCAAGTCATCTTTTTCTAAGCTTTCATTTGGCTCTACCACACGTACCTAGGCTGGGTAAAACACTTTACCAGGTTTTATTTTTTTTTTCGAGACGGAGTTTCACTCTGTCACCCAGACTGGAGTGCAATGACGCCATCTCGGCTCACTGCAATTTCTGACTCCCAGGTTCAAATGATTCTCCTGCTTCAACCTCCCAAGTAGCTGGGACTACAGGCGTGCCACCACACCCAGCTAATTTTTGTATTCTTAGTAAAGATGGGGTTTCACCATATTGGCCAGGCTAGTCTCAAACTCCTGACCTCATGATCCGCCCGCCTCGGTCTCCCAAAGTGCTGGGGTTACAGGCATGTGTCACCGTACCTGGCCTACTTTACCAGTTTTGTTCCTGAATTAAACCTGTTATTACTATCAACGTCAATCAGTGCCATTTCATTCACCGTATGACACACACACACAAAGTACTTCATACTCGCTCCACCTATCTGCTTTTCTGCAATGGCCGCAGTGTTCCCCATCTTACATGAGAGGCACAGAGAAAGACAATGACTTCTCCAAGGTTTTGTAATTCACAATCAGTGGCAGAGCCAACATGCCCAACCAGGTCTGGCCAAGGCCTGTGTTTCAGCCACACCACCTGGTTGCTGCCCCTAAGGCTCAATGGGCAAGTAACAGATCACTGCGATTACAGAGGCTTCAGAAATGCCTTCCACCATGGTACAATGGACGGTTCCCTCTCAGGAGGGGAGGCAGGGGTGGGAATCAGCACACAGTTCTGCTAGGTTTCTCATGCAAGGCACGGACTATGTATTTTGTGCCTTGTTTTGCAGGTGAAATGTCTCCTGGCCCCTGTACAACAGCTTTCTTTGTCCTATCCACATAAAAGTACAACTGAGATCCTCAGGGGCAGGCAGCGATCACTGCCCTCTGCCACACCTGACTGATGTCCCAACAGGTGGACATACAGGATCTTCTTTATGGCCCAGGCTGCCCCCATCTGCTAAGCATCAAAGATGACACACAGGATTTACAGAACATGAATGACATGGAGGTGATTGCTTTATCTCTGTTGAAAACTTACTGCACTGTCCTGAAAAAGAGAATTCAGGGAAACTGAACATTGAGGCTGGCTGGCTGTCATCTTCAGCTGCTGAGAAAGCCTCTGCTGCTTGGTTCCACTGTGGAAATCCAACTCCTCCCTCAAAGTCCAACTCAAGTACACCTCCTCTGTGGTGCCTGCCCCTTCCTCCCTTTCAGAAGCATGTGCTCCCTCTGCAGTCTCAGAGCATTCTATCGCCACCTCTGGAGCCACACTGTGCCAGCCTACAGCCTGCTCAGTGCACAGCTGCCTCTCCCTGTGTGTACCTGCAGGCCCCACGTGGGCTGGAAGGCTGCCTCCTTCTCCACACAGAGGCGGCACTCAGGAACTACTGAATGAGGGAGGGAGTGGATGAGCAAGATCAGCCAAGGGCCACAGGGAGTGGCGGGCAGCTCCCAACAGGTACAGCCCCTGCCCTGCCAATCCGGAGGTGCTGGCTCTGTTCTCAACAGGGCTGCTGAAAGCTCCATTATAACAGCTCTAGGCCACAATGACCAACTTGGTGTCAGCCCTAGAGACACACAATCAAATCCTAAAATAAAGAGGCCACGTATGCAGCATGCTGGTTAAAAGCACAGGCTTCGGAGTCAGAGCTTGAAATCCACTTATGATGTGACCTTGAGCAAGTTACTCAATGCATCAATCTCATTTTGTCACCGGCAAAATGAGGACATTATCTGCCACACAGTGTTGCTGAAAAAGTAAGAGAGATGACAGACACAAAGCGCTTGGCACTTACTTACTCCCACTGGTTTATTACAAAGAAGAGGACACAGGAACAGCCAAATGCAAGAGACGCACAGGGCACACCACGGGGCAGAGAGGTCGGGGCTCCCATGCGGTCCCTGGAAGTGCCACCTCCCCACCACCAAATGAGTTCAGCAAACCGGAAGTTCTCCAAACCCAGTATTTAGAGGGACTTATGGAGTTTTCATAACAGACATGATTAAGTCTTTGGCCACCCGTGACCAGCTCAATCTCCAGCCTGTCTCGTCTTCCCTCCCAGAGGTAGGGGTGGGGCTGATACGTCCAACGCTTTACTCATGACTCATCTTTCTGGAACCAGCCCTAATCCTCAACCTGTCCAGGAGCCTGAAGGCACCTGTCATCTCATTATCATACAAAAGACACTCCTATCACCCCAGAGATTCCAAAAGTCTTAGAAGCTCTTGTGTCAGGTATGGAAACCTAAGACCAAATATTATAACCAATGATGTTCCTATCGCTCAGGAAGCTACAATGCTTTTAGAAGCTCCGGGCCAAAAACCAGGAAGAATATTAAATAGATACACTATTGTACTATGTATCCCACTATCATGATCATTTTTTTTGAGACAGAATCTACCTCCGTTGCCCAGGTTGGAGTGCAGTGGTGTGGTCTCAGCTTATGGTGCGATCTCAGCTCACTGTAACCTCCACCTCCCAGGTTCAAGCAACTCTTGTGCCTCACACTCCTGAGTAGCTGGAACTACAGGTGTGCGACACTACAACTGACTAAGTTTTGTATTTTTTAGTAGAGACAGGGTTTCACTGTGTTGGCCAGGTTGGCCTTCAACTCCTGGCTTCAAGTGATCTGCCCACCTCGGCCTCCCAAAAATCTAGGATAAGACACGAGCCACCGTTCATGGCCTCACTATCACAATAATTATACGGAGAGGATGGGGGAGAAAAACGTGGGCAACAGGAGTTGGGGGAGGGTAAACAACCTGAATCCTTGTCTTCCACAGTAGGACATCTCCCTGTCTTTCACACAATCTGGAAGAACGAGCTAAAACATAAACACAGTAACCTCCAAGGAGCAGGGATCAGAGTGGAGAAGGGTAAGGTAGGGGACTTCTGGGTTTTGTCGTAAGTCTTGTTCATTTCTGACTCTTAGAGCTGTATGCCTGTACAACTTTGCTAAAAGTGAGTATTTACCTGTAATCCCAGCACTTTGGGAAGCCAAGGTGGGCGGATCATGAGGTCAGGAGATCAAGACCATCCTGGCTAACACGGCGAAACCCCGTCTCTACTAAAAATACAAAATGTTAGCCGGGTGTGGTGGCGGGTGCCTGTAGTCCCAGCTACTCAGGAGGTTGAGGCAGGAGAATGGTGTGAAACAGGGAGGTGGAGCTTGCAGTGAGCTGAGACCACGCCACTGCACTCCAGCCTGGGTGACAGAGTGAGACTCCATCTCAAAAAAAAAAAAAAACAAAAGAGCATTTCGTTTTTAAACAAAATCTGATACTTGACCAACAACACTAGTATATTAAGTGATATGGGTTTTTGTTTTTGTTTCTGTTTGAGAGAGGGTCTTGCTCTGTTGCCCACGCTGGAGTGCCGTGGTGCAATTCTAACTTACTACAGCCTCAAATTATTGGGATCAGGTGATCAACCTCCCGAGCAGCTAGAACCACAGGTGTGCACCACCATGCCCAGCATTTTTCTTTCTTTTTTTTTTTTGTGGTAGAGGTGGAGGTCTCACTATGTTGCTGGTCTTAAGCTCCTGACCTCAGTGGATTCTACTGCCTCAGCCTACCTAAGTGCTGGGATTACAGGTGTGAGCCCCCACACCAGGCCGAAGTGGTGTATTCTAAAATTTTTTGGAATCCAACCACTTTGAAAAAGTATGGAGAGCTATAAATCGTCTCCCCATAAACACACATGAATGCATATACACAAAATTGTTGCACAGGATTTTGGGGACTTCATAAAGTTCTGAAAGCCAGGTTAAAAACCTTAGGATTATAGATTCTGGTTTCTTTTTTTTTTTTTTTTTTTGAGACGGAGTCTCGCTTTGTCGCCCAGGCTGGAGGGCAGTGGCCAGATCTCAGCTCACTGCAAGCTCCGCCTCCCAGGTTCACGCCATTCTCCTGCCTCAGCCTCCCATGTAGCTGTGACTACAGGCGCCCGCCACCTCGCCCGGCTAGTTTTTTGTATTTTTTAGTAGAGACGGGGTTTCACGGTGTTAGCCAGGATGGTCTCGATCTCCTGACCTCGTGATCCGCCCGTCTCGGCCTCCCAAAGTGCTGGGATTACAGGTTTGAGCCACCGCGCCCAGCTAGCTAAGTTTTATTAAGACATTAATAAAATCTAGAAAAGCATAATGAAAATCTGGTCACAGTTTGAAGCCCTCTCTTAAGATCAGATTCCCCAAAAGAATAAAGTGCATGGGACATATAACAAATACCTTTTCCTAAATTAAGATAAGAATGCAAATAAAAACAAAGGCAAAATCCTACTGAGTGAAGCAAAAATTGTTATTCAGTAGCTCAATACTTGACCAAATGGCTATTTTTAATCCCTAAAATCATCCAAATAACTAGGAATAGCAGAGAAAATTGTGTCTCCTTTCTACAGAGACACGTGGCTTTAAGAAACTCAAGCACATCAAACTCCCACCTTACCAAACAGATAAATTGGAAAGGAGCTTAGTATTTTATTTTTAAATTATTTATTTACCTTTTTAATTTTTAGAGAAAGGGTTTCACTCCATCACACAGACTGGAGTGCAGTGGCATGATTATAGCTCTCTGCAGCTTCTAATCTTGAGTTCAAGTGATCCTCGCACCTCAGCCTCCCAAAGCGCTGGCATTACAGGTGTAAACCACAGCACGCAGCCTGACTATTTTAACGAATTAATTACCATATTCCTTAGAATAGTAGCTCCTTTATAGGTCATTCAACATGTGATGCAATTTTTTACAAGTGGTTTTTTTTTTTTTTTGAGACGGAGTCTCACTCTGTCGCCCAGGCTGGAGTGCAGTGGTGCAATTCCGAGTCACGGCAACCTCCACCTCCCGAGTTCAAGTGATTCTCCTGCCTCAGCCTCCCGAGTAGCTGGGACTACAGGCATGTGCCACCACACTCAGCTAATTTTTTGTATTTTCAGTGGAGACGGGGTTTCACCGTGTTAGCCAGGATGGTCTCCATCTTCTGACCTCGTGATCTGCCTGCCTTGCCCGCCCAAAGTGTTGGGATTACAGGTGTGAGCCACCACACCCAGCCCCCAGTGGTAATTTTAAACTATGCTTCAAGCCATTACACAAAGCCAAGTACATTTACTCAAGGCACTCTCAAATTTCTGTTTACTCCCATTTTACTCAACAAAATAAAATGTTAAATTGGAACATATTTCACATGACACTTAAAAGATCAACAAAATGCTCCTGAAAAGTTCTGAGCTCAACAACTCCATGAATGAGAAAAAAACCAACTGGATATAGTGGAAATGCTGCACATAAAACACAATTGTGAAGAAGATGCAAGATATTGCCAAAAAGCTGCTTAAGGTTTCATCATAGATACTTGTCCTTAACTCTGAGTTAAAGTATATACTCATGTAACTAAACTCGTTTAAAAGGAAACAAAGAGGAAGAAGAAAAAGAACTTCCACTTTAGAATTCACATTTTCAAAAGCCTCCATTATTTACACCATTGCGGGGAAGAGAATTTTTCTCTGCTATATTTGCTTGAAAGAATTAAAGGTGTAGGGCAAAGATTCCTGGAAATTATGTATTTTATGATCCTCAAAAGTTAGAAAAATGAAGCCCAGAAGACAAGGTCTTCCAGGAAAATTCCAGAGCCGGAGGTAGACCCAGTACATTGTTTTTGTTTTTGTTTTGAGAGGAAGTCTCACTCTATGGCCCAGGCTGGAGTGCAGTGGAGCCATTTCACTCACTACAACCTCCACCTCCTGGGTAAAAGCTATTCTCCTGCCTCAGCCTCCTGAGTAGCTGCGATTACAGGCGCCCACCACCACGCCCAACTAATTTTTGTATTTTTAGTAGAGACAGGGTTTCACCATGTTAGCCAGGTTGGTCTCGAACTCCTGACCTCAAGTGATCCGCCTGCCTAGACCTCCCAAAGTCCTCGGATTACAGGCGTGAGCCACGTGCCCAGCCGACCTGGTAAGTTTTCATCAAGTACTCTGAACTATGCAACAAACACTAGGAAGTAATAGAAAAAAAATTAATCTAAAAACCCTCTGAAGAGTCAAAGAAGTGCAGATTTAAAAACAGCATGAATCCTTGGTTTCATGGTATTGAAAAAGGACCTCGCATTTACCTGCATGTACAAACTGCCTTCCCACCTCTATCAGAGCATTTTTCAAGGTGTGCTACAGTTAACTATGTACCGCCCAAAGCCAATCTGTCCCTGCAGATCATAAGCTCTTAAAGACCAGGACTTCAGGAGAACAAGCAAAACTTCAGAGAGAAGAGAGCCACGGAAACAGAGTTCACAACAATGGGTCGGCAGGAGCTGATGACTGGAGGTGCGCGGTAGCCTTGGGGTCTGGGACAGCGGAGGGCAGAGAAGGCAAAAGGGCCTGCATGACACGCTATACGGCTAGGAACCACAGCTGCGGTGATTAGTTCAGTTTTATCTCGTATGCCTGTCACTTACACACCATCTGTTGTTCAGAAAGAACTTCATGTTGAGTATTTGGACTCCTTGAGCATCAGGTCTCCCCACCCACGGACCTCACCCTGGCTCCCCCCTCATAAATCTGACCTCTAACTGTAGCTGTCTTGGCCTCATTCCGTGGGTGTGGATGCTCCTGCTTGAAACGCATTTTCAGCCCGCCAAATTCTTGGGAGAGTTTCTTCCACTCTCCAGGCGCTGAGAGCTACAAAGTTCAATCTGCCTTTCAGATTTTTTTTTTCTTCCCATTACTAACGGAAGAAATCAAGAAGCGCCGGGCAGAAGGGCCCTTCTCCCTCCAATCAGAGCCCAGCCGAAGGCCAGAGCAGACAGGAGGAGCCGGGGAGCAGTGGGGACCGGCCCCCACCCGCAGGGCGACCAGGACCCCGCGCGGGCCCACGCGGTATTGCAGCAGATGCGAAGCCCCTGGTGCCACCCGAGGTCGAGACAAAGCCCAGGCGCACGGACCCCGGATCCCGACCCCGGAACCTGCGGAGCCCAGCTCGTAGCCGCCATGCCCGGGGCAGGGACCCCGTGGCCCGTCGAGCCGTCTCACCTCAGGCCGCCGCCTCGCAGCGTTCGCTCCTCGCCGCGGCGCCTGGGCCGACTGGAGCGCAGCTGAGCAGCCGACAGAGCCGGGGTAGCCTCAACAATGGAGCCCCGGGGCGTGGCCGCCGGCGCCGCCGCGGCCGCTTCAGCCCGTGTTCCCCACTCAGAATCCGGCTCGGATCAAGGAGCTGCAGCTGGCTCGGGGCTGCGGCCGAGACACACAACGCACAGGCGCACACGACCCCTCCCTCCGCCCGCCTCCCCGCTCCCCGGCCAATGGGGAACTAGCTATGCGGAGGGGCGCGGCTTGGGGGAATAAAGGGAAGTTGGGTCGGGCGGCGCTGGGACTGGGTGTACGAGGTTCCGCGGGAGGACCGGACCCAAGAGCTGGCCGGATCTCGGCCTCCTAGAAGACCCAGCTCAACGTCCACTTGGAGTCTGCTCTACAGGACGCGCTCATCTCAAGCGCAGAACTCGGGCTTTTAGGGCAGAGAGCAAGAGACAGGCTTGCTTTCCAAAAAGGGAAACTGAGGTCCAAGGAATAGGATTGCCTGCTGCCCGAAGTCATGTAGTCCCATTCACTCGTTCACCTTGTCATTCAGCAAACATTTGGAAGCACGTATGGTGGGCGTTAGGAGTGAAGTAGGGTCGGGCGCGGTGACTTGCGCCTGTAATCCCAGCACTTTGTGGGGCTGAGGCAGGTGGATCACTTGAGGCCAGGAGTTCGAAACCAGCCTGGTCAACAAGATGAAACCCCGTCTCTACTAAGAATACAAAACCTTAGCCGATCGTGATGGCGTGTACCTGTGGTCCCAGCTACTAGGAAGGTTGAGGCAGGAGAATCGTTTGAACCCGGGAGGAGGAGATTACAGTGAGCTGAGATCCTGCCACTGCATGCACTCCAGCCTGGGCAAAAGAGTGAGACTCTGACTCCAAAAAAAACAAAAGTAATAGATGGGAAGTAGAAGCGAACTTAGGCCTTCCCTGAAGGAGCTCGGCCAAGGAGTACCTGAAATGTCTCTGCATCTCTTTAAGGTCTGATAAAGGAACCAGGAGCGAGCACTAATCCCTTCCCTTTCCTGCCTCAGAGCTTTCATGTGTTTGCTCTTCCCCGCCTGAAATGCCAAGTACTAATGCATTTATTTATAGAAATGAGGTCTCCCTATGTTGCCCAGGCTGGTCTCAAACTCCTGGCCTCAAACTAGACTCTCGTCTCGGCCTCCCAAAGTGTTTGGATTACGGGCATGAACCACTGTCCCCAGCCCTGATCGTCCTTAAAACCTCTTTCCTCATCTTATTGGAGCTTCCTGCATCATGTGCCCGCACACCCTTGGTTTTCCTGGACCTCCATAGCTGCTCCTCTGTGGGTACCGGGGACCCACCCCCTTCTCTGCCCTACTTGTATATGTATGGGCTGAGGCCAAATGGCCTTCCATTTGCAGTGGGCACTGCCACAGGAAATCTCATGCCCTTTTTGGCTTCACAAACCATCCACATGCTCTGCTGCCTGCCAGAGACATCCATCCCAGTCAGATGCCCAGCCCTGACCTTTCCCAAAGCCCCAGCTGGACTCAGGGAAGCATCTCAAATTTTCCGTGGGCCAAAACATCGCTCTTCCCACACTCACCTGCACACTCATCACTCCCACACTCACACCCACCACTGAAAGCCTGGCCCCTAATCTGATTTGCCTAACACGGTCCCCGGATGAACAACACATGCTTCCCTACCTCTCCCCTGCTAAGGCCCCATCGTGTTCTGGGATGTACTCAGGGATCAGGAGAACAAAACCTCAGGGAGTGAAAGGACATTCTAGGGTGCAGGCCTTTGCATCCCCCTCCATGCCCTCACCCCTGCCTGACACACCCTCACCCCTGTACCTGGCCAGCTCCTACCAACCCTTAAAGTCTCACCAAATTCAGTGGTGGCAGCCACATCCTAAAGTGACTTACCCCCCAATGACCTATGCCCTTGTGTAGTCTTCCTGACCTTGAGTACGAGCAAAACCGGTGACTGTCTTTTAACCCATGGAGCCTGGCAAAAGCAATGGGATGTCACTGTCAGAGTGCATCACCTTTGCACACTGGAGAGAGAGCTTTTGCCTGCAGGTGCTGCAGGAGGGAGATGCTGTGCTGAGAAAGGACCTTTGGAAGGGCCCCGTAGGCAAGGAAGCAAAAAGCTGGACCCTTGCCAAGCGGGTCCGAGGAAAGGAATTCTGCCAATAACCTCAGCAGACCTGGAAATGGATTCTGCCCTGGTTGAGCCTCAGATGAGGATGCAGCCCAGCTGCTTAGCGTGAGATCCCAAGCACAGGACCCACTAAAATGTGCTCAACTCCTAGCTTGCCAAAATTGGCTTAAAGGTGTGTGTTGTTTCAAGCTTCTAAGTGTTTAGTTATTGCCTATGAAAGTGTTAAAATCTGAGACAATAACTTAGGTCCCCTCCCCATCACACACATTCTTCTTTCTGGCATTCATCACAATTATACTTACTGATTTAAAATCTCCCCCTTGGCTGAGTGCAGTGGCTCAGGAGTTCCAGACCAGCCTGGCCAACATGGTGAAGCCCCATCTCTACTAAAAATACAAAAGTCAGCTAGACGTGGTGGTGCAATCCTGTAATCCCAGCTACTCGAAAGGCTTGAATTGCAGGAGAATTGCTTGAATCCAGGAGGTAGAGGTTGCATTGAGCCGAGATTACACCATTGCACTCCAGCCTGAGTGACAAGAACAAAACTCTGTCTCAAAAAAAAAAAAAAAAAAATTGTCTCTTGCCACTAGCATGAAGGTCCCCTGAGAAGAAAAATGGAAGCTCTTGCTCATAACAGTGCCCCAAATGCCCAGCACGGTGTAGCTCTAGGGCAGTTGGTCGATGGTGGACGCTGCTGGTTGGAGGGCCCAGCTGGTCCTCCCAGCTGCCTTCTCCCTGGTCACATTCCATTATTGAGAACAGAATAATTTCTTGCCTTTCCAGAGTCCCTCTTAGTGGAGATTGGCCAAGTGACATTGTCCTACCCCGGGAGACATAAGTGGAAGTTGGCTGAAAGGTTTCTAGCCGTGGTGTGCTGGGGCGATTTGAACCAGGACATGAGAGTTGACTGTCCATTGTTCGGGAATTCTGCAAGTTGGTTGTTCAACACATTCAGTACTTAAAAATATTAAATAATATAAATGCGCAAATTAAAAAATGCATTAGACCAGATGCAGTGGCCCACGTCTAACACATTGGAAGCCTGAGGCAGGAAGATCACTTGAGCCCAGGAGTTCAAGACCAGCTTAGGCAAAAAAGGAAGACCTTGTCTCTACAAAAAGAATTTAAAATTAGCTAGGCATGGAGGTGTGTGCATGCAATCCTAGCCACTCAGGAGGCTGAGGTGGGAGGATCGCTTGAGCCATCTGTTCAAGGCTCCAATGAGCTATGACAGTGCCACTGCCCTCCAGCTTGGGTGACAGAGCCAGACCCTGTCTCAGAAATAAACTTATTGTATATATTAATAAATTCATAATAAATGTATATTTATATATACATCTATGGATTATAATTATATATTTAGACATAAATATATATTTTTTGTTTTATTTATTTATTTATTTTGAGATGGAGTTTGACCCTGGTCACCCAGGCTGGAGTGCAATGATGCGATCTGGGCTCACTGCAACCTCTACCACCCGGGTTCAAGTGATTTTCCTGCCGCAGTCTCCTGAGTAGCTGAGATTACAGGCACGCACCACCACGCCTGGTTAATTTTGTATTTTTAGTAGAGATGGGGTTTTCTCCATGTTGGTCAGGCTAATCTCGAACTCCTGACCTCAGGTGATCTGCCCACCTCAGCCTCCCAAATTGCTGGGACTACAGGTGTAAGCCACTGTGCCCAGCCTATATGGTATATTTATATATTATAATTATGTATATGAATTTTATATAATTATATATGAATATAAATATAAAAACTTTCCTTGCCTTCTCTTGTTTCTACCTACAGTCAGTCCCATGACTTCAAATACTATCTACATGTAATAATTTTAAATGTGTATTATATATATACATATATAAATATATTTTGACATGGAGTCTCGCCCTGTCACCAGACTGGAGTGCAGTGGCACTATCTAAGCTCACTGCAACCTCTGACTCCGGGTTCAAGTGATTCTCCTGCCTCAGCCTCCCAAGTAGCTGGGCTTATAGGCCCCCCCCACCACGTCCAGCTAATTTTTGTATTTTTAGTAGAAACAGGATTTTGGCATGTTGGTTGGTTGCTTTCAAACTCCTGATCTTAATTGATCACCCGCCTCGGCCTCCTAAAGCGCTGGGAATACAGGCGTGAGCCACCTTGACCTCAATGTTTTCTTGTTTCCAAACATTTTACATGAGAGGAAAGGAGAGAATAAATCATCTGACACTCTACTGTAAAAAAAATCTTTGTGCCTCTCTTCTTTTCACCTTTCCTAAGTGTACATATTACCAAAATGTCTTTAGGTTGAGGTCCTCCCGTGAAAACTTTACAGAGTGTTGTGTCCTCAGCCACCCTCCTGTCTTTTCCTAGTCCTGGCGTTTTAGAACTGTCTGGGGATGACCCAGGATACCCACAGTGGCCATGTCTATCGGAGGGTCTAGTGAGTATCAGCCCCTGGGTCATCTCATCCCCAAGGACAGCCTGAGGTAGGGGGTAGAGTCTCTCAGGGGAGCAGCTGGATGCTCTTGGCCTTAGAGGAATTTCCTGGTACAGTTTCATCTAAAATGGTATTAGTTACCCTTAGGGGTATTAAAATTTTAAGACATTGAAATGAATGGACAATACAACATAATGTCTTTAAAGCTAGGTCATTAAAACTGTTCCTCCAGCCGCAGTTTTCATTCCTCGGAGACACATTGATGGTCTGCCAATGGGATGCTGATATTGAGAGGAAAAGGCAGAAATGGTTTCTGTTCTCTAGATTGTCTCAGACTTGTGAAGAGAAAAAAACTGTCCCAAAGGACAAGGAAAACCCACCCCAGAGAGGATGTGCAAGAACCTGAATATGAAAATGCACTAAAGGCGCACAGAAGGACAAAGAGCAGTGGCAGTGCCTCCTAGGTGGTCACTGAGTACTTTACTGAACAGGATGGATGTCCCGAGGGATAGAATGGCCTGCCGTGACACTTAGAAAGGTCTGTGTTGGAGTCTGCACTGCCTCTCCCTGAGTTTGTTACCTTGAAAAGGCTTGTCCGTTTATTTGAGTTTCAGTTTTTCATTGACTGTAAGATACATTTTGTCAGTACAGCTTGAAAGATAAAAATACTGTTTCCAAAGAGGCAAGATAAAATGATGCATTTTATTTGCCAAAAATTCATATTTATTTCTTCCCCAGAGTGAATGTAGTAAGTTTTAAAGGTCTGTTCTTTTAAAGGGTAATTTCAAATGGAATTGGACTTAGCTTTTGTCAATGCTACTGGTGAAATAAAAGTGTGATAGATAAATTGATGATTTCCAAAGATTCACCAAAATGTCAGTTCCCCTCTTGTAGCATGGTGAAGAATTTATGACAGTGGACACATCTGTATCCTCTTATCTGGATATCTGAGGGTTTCTTTGGTGTTGTTTTTTGTTTTTTTGGAGACACTGTCTTGCTCTGTAGCCCGGCTGAAGTGCAGTGGCGCCATCTCTGCAACCTCCGCCTCCTGGGTTCAAGTGATTCTCCTGTGTCAGCCTCCCGAGTAACTGGGATTATAGGCACCCACGACCACACTCAGCTAATTTTTGTATTTTTAGTAAACACGGTTTTTTATGCCTGGCACGGTGGCCCATGCCTGTAATCCCAGCACTTTGGGAGGCCAATGTGGGCAGATCACGAGTTCAGGAGTTCCAGAGCAGCCTGACCAACATGGTGAAACCCTGTCTCTACCACAAATACAAAAAAATTAGCTGAGCCTGGTGGCAGGCACCTGTAATCCCAGCTACTCGGGAGGCTGAGGCAAGAGAATTGCTTGAACCCGGGAGGTGAAGGTTGCAGTGAGCCAAGATCTTGCCACTGCACCCCAGCCCAAGCGACAATGTGAGACTCCGTCTCAAAAAACAAACACACAAACAGCAAAAAGGCGGGCTTTTGCCATGTTGGCCAGGCTGGTCTCAACCTCCTGACCTCAGGTGATCGCCGGTCTCAGCCTCCCAAGGTGCTGGAATTACAGGCCTGAGCCACCACGCCTGGCCCACTCTGTTTTCTTTTTATTCCCTAAATTTTAATATGAGTTTGTCTGTTCCTTTATCACTGTTTTCTTACATAAAAGAAATTCTGCCTAATCCTTCGTAAAAAGAAAAATCTTCCTATGACTTCTGAAAGTGTTCTGGTTTTATCTTTCATATTTGAATATATCATAAGTTGATTATGGTTCATGGAATAGAGAAGAAGACAATACATTTTCCCAAGTAGATGCCAGCCTGGTTTGCCTCATATTTTAAAGTGCATGTGATTTCTTTTTCTATTCTACAGTGCCTACTTTATCATTCATCAACTTTCCACATAAATGCTGCGTCATTAAGACTTTTTTTTCCCCTTGGTCTGCTTGCTCATCTCTCTGCTAATACTGTGCTGTCCTGAGTGTTTTCATTTGAAAATCTTAGAAGTATGTTAGACAAGCCATCACTCTTTTTTTAGATGACGAAAAAGCGTTAGACGTTTGTCATTTTTACTACGTATGAAAAAGTAGTTTTTCTTGCCTAAAAAATCTCTGATTTGGGAATTTATGCGATTTCATAGGAATAGCATCTGGAAGTGGTGACATTAGTGTCATTTTAAAAAACATATGTCGTATTTCCTCTTATTCCTTTCTGCCTTGACATTGTGCAATAGAAATTTTAAAAATTGTTGTATTCGTGTTGTTACATATCAATTACTGGTTTTATTTACTACTCAATTAAATTTAATGAGCCTACTCTCTCTGTGTAATCACATGGAATGGGCTCAACTCCCCAGTTAACAAGCGACAGCACATGTAAAATATTGTCTACCAGGGAAATTCATTGAACACTTTGTGTTCAGACTGTGTTTTGGTGGCTGATTCCCTAAGCACCACTGCAGTGACACAAAATAATAGACCTTCGCAGAAAAAGTTTTGGCAAATATATTGCATAAGCCATTTAGATGCAGTGGGTCATTCTTATTACTTGGGTTCGTGGAATCCCTTTCAAAATGTAAGTTACTAATACAAACAAAGATGGAACTTTGTGAGCAGGTGGTTTTAAAAATAAGTAGTCTCAGGACTGGTAATATTAACTCCCTTAAGCACATCAGGTAGGATTTTATTATGACAGATAATAGAAATGTACAAAGTGAAGTTGAAAGGTAACTTCTAGCAGCACATCTTACTCCCTGGATTCTAATGAGATGGGTGTTTCTACTTTGCTCTTGCGTTTTTGAATAGTTCAATTCTAGCATTAGTACTGCTGTGTGGGAGGGAGTATGTGTGAACAGAGTAAGAGTTGTGACAATTGAGTCATAGAATAAATGCTTGAAAATTTTAGAATCATGTAAACAGCTTATTGATTGAGTATAGATTCCCAGTGCTATCAGTCTCACCCATCCTTCTATCCACATGTGTGGAATGTTCTAGGACTCCATGACTTTTGAGGATGTGGCTGTGAACTTTACCCAGGAGGAATGGGTTTTGCTAGATTCTTCTCAGAAGAATCTCTACAGAGAAGTGATGCAGGAAACCTGCAGGAACCTGGCTTCTGTAGGTGAGAATGACAACACATTTCACTTAATTACAGAAGTATTTCCCATCATCAGTGCTGTTTGTGATTTGGAATGTGGCAAGGGAATGATTTGGTGAAGAAAACAGGCATGGGCACTATGTACAATGAACATTAAATCTAGTAATGTTTCTATAGTTTGTAATAATTCGTGATAATTTTGTGGGTCTGCATTTTAGGAAACAAATGGAAAGACCAGAATATTGAAGATCACTTTGAAAAACCTGGGAAAGATATAAGATAATTTGCACTGAGAAGAGGAAATAAAGTCCTCTGAAGGAATCTTAGCATGTTATGAACTGAAAAACAAGCAATCAAAACAAATAAGAGTCACTTGAAATTTATTTTTTTTTTTAGAAAACTTCCACCCAAAATGTAACGTACTTCAGTGTAGCAGTCAGTGTTTGGAAAACCGTTTACTTGAAAATAGCACTACAAAATTGTGTATATGAATGTTACTAATTTGGTCATAGCCATGCAGATGGTAGCTGTGTTTTCAGTAGTAACCCATTTACTTTCAAATAATTCGATCTGGCGAAAAAAGAAATAATAATAATAATAATAATAATGCATTTTCCTTGGTATTGGTAGCAGTGTAAGTCCAAGACCTATTAATAAGTAGAAAGTTATTAAACCAACCAATAATAATGTGCTTGTCATTTTTTTTACAGAAATCATGTGGTACAGAGACTGTGTGAAAGCAAAGAAGGTAGTCAGTATGGACAAGTTGTCAGCCAAATTCCAAATCTTGATCTGAATGAGAACATTTCTACTGGATTAAAACAATGTGAATGTAGTGTTTGTGGAAAAGTCTTTGTACATCATTCCCTCCTTAACAGGCACATCCTAGCTCACTCAGGATACAAACCATATGGAAAGACGCAATATAAATGTGAACAGTGTGGGAAATTCTTCGTTTCTGTTCCAGGTGTTAGAAGACACAGGATAACGCACAGTGGAAATCCAGTTATAAAAGTATGATATGTGGGAAAGCATTTTATTTTCTCAATTCATTTGAAAGACATCAGAGAACTCACACAGGAGAGAAACCCTATAAATGTAAACAATGTGGTAAAGCGTTCACTGTTTCCGGTTCTTGTCTAATACATGAACGAACTCACACTGGAGGGAAACCCTAGGAATGTAAGGAATGTGGGAAAACATTCAGATTTTCTTGTTATTTTAAGACGTGTGAAAGGACTCACACTGGAGAAAGACCCTATAAATATACCAAATGTGATAAAGCCTTCAGCTGTTCCACTTCCCTTCATGACCATGGAAGCATTCATACTGGAGAGAGACCCTAAGAATGGAAACAATGTGGCAAAGCCTTTAGTCATTTGAGTTCCTTTTGTAACCATAGAAATACACTGGAGAGAAAGCCTATGAATGTAAACAATGTGACCAAGCCTTCAGTCGTCTCAGTTCCCTTCACCTCCATGAAAGAATTCATACTGGAGAAAAACCCTATGAATATAAGAGATGTGGTAAAGGCTACACTTGTTCCAGTCACCTGACTCGCCATGAAAGAAGTCATGATATAGAGTCTGGGTGTAGTGACTCGGCCTATAATCCCAGCACTTTGGGAGGCCAAGGTGTGTGAATTGCTTGAGCCCAGGAGTTCATAACCAGCCCGAATGAAAACAACGTGAAACAAACTGGGCAACATGGTGAAACCCTGTCTCTAGAAAAAATAAAATAATGCTGGGCACTCTGGCTCACACCAGCTACTCCGGAGGCTGAGGCAGGAGAAGAGTGTGAAACTGGGTGGCGAAGATTGCAGGGAGCCGAGATCGCACCACTGCACGCCAGCCTGGACGACAGAGCGAGACTCGGTCTCAAAAAAAAAAAAAAAAAAAAAAAAGAGAAAATAATTAACTGGGCTTAGTGGCACATTTCAGTTGTCTTAGTTCTTTTTCAAGGACATAAAAAGCCACGGGGGGTTGGGGGAAAGCCCTGTACCTGCGGATCACAAGGTCAAGGGATTGAGACAATCCAGGCCAACATGGTGAAACCTCGTCTCTACTTAAAATACAAAAATTAGCTGGGTGTGGTAGCATATGGTTGTAATCCCAGCTACTCAGGAGGCTGAGGCAGGAGAATCGCTTGAACCCAGGAGGCGGAGGTTGCAGTGAGCCGAGATTGTGCCACTGCACTCCAGCCTGGCGACAGAGTGAGACTCCATCTCAAAATTTAAGAAAATAAATAGATAAATAAATAAATAAATAAAGCCACTTGAATGTAAGACATGTGGTAAAACATTTACTCTTTCCCATTCCCTCATAAACATGAAAAGGCTCACACTGCACAGAAACCTTAAGAATGTAGGAAATGTGGTCAAGCCTTCAGATTTTCCTGTTTTTGAAGATTTGGGAGGAATCAGAGTGGAGAAAAGCCTTTTGAATCTAAATTTGTGGTAAGGCCTTCAGTTGTGTTAGTTTGAAGACATCAGCTCTTTCCTGAGAAATACCCTATGAATATCCAGAATGTGGAAATGTTGCATTTCTCTCATACTCACTCAAGGACATATGAAAATGCACACTGTAGCTGCCTGGACCTTGTACATACAAGATCGCACACAGGATTAAAACTCTAATAGTTTAGAAACTGCAAGAATATTGTAAGTTTTCACATTTACTTGAAAAGTCATGTGAAAACTCCCACGGGAAAGAAGTTCTATAAGTGAAGTTTTTCTAATTTGGAAAGCCCGATGCAAATTAATTATGGTGCAGTGCTTGAAAAAAATGTATGAAATGTTACACAAGTTACAAGTATATTGTTTTTATCAGTGGTTCATTCTTAAAGAGTCTTGAGTATGCATTTCACCTTGTTTTGAAGGGAAACCTTGAGGTGAGAGTTCTGTAAATGCTCTTTAAGCAGTAGTACTTGAGTTTCATAGACAATGATATTAAGTCTGTTGGTAGAATTTTTGTCTATTCATTTGATAATGTGCTGGATTCATGGTTGAATTTTAATGTTTTTCTAATATGTAGGTAAGTCTAATTTTTTTTATTTCATTATTATCTTTTTTTGAGATGGAGTGTCACTCTGTTGCCCAGGCTGGAGCGTAGTGGTGCAATCTCGGCTCACTGCAACCTCCGCTTCCTGGGTTTAAGTGATTCTCCTGCCTCAGCCGCCTGAGTAGCTGGGACTACGGGTGCCCGCCACTACGTCCAGCTAATTCTTTGTATTTTTAGTAGAGACAGGATTTCGTCATGTTGGCTAGGCTGGTCTTGAACTCCTGGCCTCATGCTTTGCCCACCTCGGCCTCTCAACGTGCTGGGATTACAGACATGAGCCACTGCACCTGGTCAGGTAAGTTTCAATTGTATGTATTGTCCTGTGATTAATGGACCAGTGAATAATGATTGTAACTTGTTGGGATTGCCTTACTAGCCTCATTTGGCAAATTTTGATCATCCCTTACTCATTATACACATTCCACCTTTATTAAAGGAAAAACTACTCTTGATGTAAAGAGGTTTTTTTTTTGTTTTTTTTTTTTGCTAATAATGAGGTGGTATTAATTCCTAAGTACATAAGTTTTACCATAGAGTATCATCTCTTGAGTTCTTTGCATTTGTTGCCCTTTATTCTTTATTATTTCTGTCTATTATTTGGATCATTCACTTTGAATGAAGGAGAGAGGACTGTGATAGGACAATATGTTGTAACCAATCTGAGGGAGGAAGTATTCAATCTCTCAGTCACATATTATAGGCTTTTCATCGGTGCCTTTGGTATTCTAGTAGATAGTATTGCACCATTATGATATGATAGCTTATATATTGTATTTTAGAGTATTACAGTCTTACCAGTCAGTGTCACATGATTCAGTTCCCTACCAGCCAATAGACAAACCATTCACATACTCCTGTAGGAACAAAGGAGCATCCTCGGCCGGGCGCGGTTGATCACGCCTGTAATCCCAGCACTTAGGGAGGAAGAGGCGGGTGACTCATGAGGTCAGGAGATCGAGACCATCCTGGCTAACACGGTGAAACCCCGTCTCTACTAAAAATACAAAAAATTAGCCATGCGTGGGGGTGGGTGCCTGTAGTCCCAGCTTCTAGAGAGGCTAAGGCAGGAGAATGATGTGAACCCAGAAGACGGAGCTTGCAGTGAGCCGAGATCACACAACTGTGCTCCAGCAAAGGTGTCAGAGCGAGGTTCTGTATCAAAAAAAAAGGAACATCCTCACTTTTTTAAATGCTATACCACTCTCTGCTTCCATGTTAATCCCTGTTTGGGCCTGTGGGAGCTTACACCATCCTCCCATATGTAATTAATAACTGATGTCTGGCTTATCTGTTTAGTAATAGATGTTATGTGTTTAACGGTGCCAGTAAACGTAGGGTGCGAATTCCTTCCTCACCAGTGGGGTGCATGAGACGCTATTGAAACAACTGGCAACACAAATGGAATGGACCAGCCCTCATGCAGGACACCTGCTCAACTTGACCTACCTGCTGTTGGCTGATGGTTCCATAACACATCAGCAGTCACCTGAGTCAGAACCGTGAGCTGACGATGGGCCTTCCCTTTTTTCTGCACAGTGTTTTGTGGTCTTCAGGTGTTGTCATCTTCTCCCACACTAAAATGCTCTCATCTCTTAGACATGAATGTTTAACTGCACCCCAGCATGACATTTGGCCTGTGCTTAGCACGCAGTTTTGAGGCCCTGGCTTATTAATGCACAAAAACACAGCACATAAGCCGACACTTAAGTCCTAATTAGCAAGAATCAGGCTGTATCTCTGTAGTCCCTGCATCTACTCTGGTCAGCATCTCTGTATGCTTAGGGCAGCCATGTGAACATTATTAATTATTGTACACTCCAAGACAATAGTTATTATGTAGGCAGAAGTAGTGGCCTTGTTTGTTTCTTGTGCTGCTGCTCCTCTTGCGTCTGTCCCATACACCCTTCTGATGAGGTGTACATCTATGGTGCCTAATGGTTCAGTCACTGATGAGTAAAGAAAATGGGAAGAAAGAGTTTGATATTAGCCCCTACCGAAGCATATGCAGAAGCATCTCAGCTGCTTGCATTGAAAAATTCCTAGCCAATGTGTGGGCTTTTCTTATCACTGCTGCTTATCAGCATGTCAAAAGTCGAATCTTCGGACAGCAAGTCTTGCCAGCCTTAGACATAATGGCCTTACTACATGTGGAGCTAACCCCAGGAAGATGGAGTGGCACTCTCTGGAGGATTAGGTGGTCTCCACCAATGTGGGTTGATGGGATCCTGAACTCTTTCCTGTAACCATGCAGAGAGTCTACACTGCCAGCAATCATGTGCCTCAACTCTGTAGATGTAGAAACTCAAAATATTCAAAATATTCTGAATCAGTTTCCATAGAAAGGAAAGAGAAAGGCAGTCAGTTGCCATGCTGCGCTCAAGAGAACTAGTAGATGGCTCACAAGAATACTCTGTTGCTACTGTCCATGCCACTGCACTTCAGCCTGGGTGACAGGGCAAGACTCCGTCTCAGGGAAAAAAAGAAAAAGTGGATAAGAACTGAAACAGGTTTAAAATTTCACCTAATTGGAAATGCAAAGTTTACAAAAATAATATTTAAAATAAAATGCTAAATGAGTGCTCATTGAATTTTATGCCTCCACAAAGTAGGTTGTGAATTAACTTCCACATCTGTTGAAAGCCACCAAAGCTGGGAAGCCTCCGTGTCTGAAATTCACATGTGGCTCAAATAAGATTTATACCTGGGGGTACCCCAAAGTTAAAATATGGTATCCCCTGTGATATTATGAGGAATTACTGTACGTAAAACAGGTTGTCTTCCTTTAACTCTGAAAATCATATTTTCTTGCCTAAGTTCTCCAAAACACATCACTCTGCAGTATCCTATAGTGGACATAGGTTCCCTCACCAATGAGCACTAAAAGTTAGTGCAACTCACCTATGTTCTTATCAAAATGGAAATCCCCAAATCCCACCAGTTAGAATAACATGACAGAATATCAGATTTTTGGAATATATAGGTTTTCTGTAAGGTTATTAGGTATGATTCTATTTTTTTTTTTTTTTTTTTTTTTTTTTTGAGGCGGAGTCTCGCTCTGTCGCCCAGGCTGGAGTGCAGTGGCCGGTTCTCAGCTCACTGCAAGCTCCGCCTCCCGGGTTTACGCCATTCTCCTGCCTCAGCCTCCCCAGTAGCTGGGACTACAGGCGCCCGCCACGTCGCCCGGCTAGTTTTTGTATTTTTAGTAGAGACGGGGTTTCACCGTGTTAGCCAGGATGGTCTCGATCTCCTGACCTCGTGATCCGCCCGTCTCGGCCTCCCAAAGTGCTGGGATTACAGGCTTGAGCCACCGCGCCCGGCCTGATTCTATTTTTAAAATAAATATCAATATATTCAGATCAGCTATTTTTCCTATGTTTTAGTATTAATAGATTGTGTCTTTTAATTCATCCAGTTGGTCTAAGTTACCAAGTTTGTGGGTTATGGAGATTGTAATATTCTTTATTATTTTATCATCCATGGGCTCTCTAATATAAAGGCCTCTTTTAATTCTTCTATTATTAGGTTGTTGCCAAAGTAATTGTGGTTTTGGACCATGAATTTTAAATTTTTATAACTAGGTTGCAATATATCTTTATTAATCAAAATAGAACCCATTACAATGGACTGGGCACAGTGGATCGCGCCCGAATCCCAGCACTTTGGGAGGCTGAGGCGGGTGAATCAGGAGGTCAGGAGTTTCAGGCCAGCCTGACCAACATGGTGAAATCCGGTCTCTACTAAAAATACAAAAAGTAGCCGTGTGTGGTGGCATGTGCCTGTAATCCCAGCTACTCAAGAGGCTGAGGCAGGAGAATCTCTTGAACCCAGGAGGCAGAGGTTGCAGTGAGCCGAGATTGCACCTTTGCACTCTGGCCTGGGCGACAGAGTGAGACTCTGTCTTAAAAAAAAAAAAAAGAAAAAAGAAAAAAAGAAACCATTACATTGAACACGTTTTTGCCAATGAGAAATAAACACGGTTATTCCATGCTTTCAGGGTTCGATGAACTCTTGGAAAGCATTTTCTGCATCCTGCTGGTTGTGTAAGTGTTTTCCCGGCAAAAAGTTGTCAAGATGCTTAAAGAAGTAGTAGTTGCTTGGCGAGAGGTCAGATGAATATGGCAGATGAGGCAAAACTTCACAGCCCAGTTTATTCAACTTGTGGTTGTATGACATGTGGTCAGGCATTGTGGAGAACTGGGCCCTTCCTGTTGACCAGTGCTGGCTCCAGGTTCTGCAGTGTTCCGTGCATCTCATTGAATGGTGTGGCATACTTCTCAGATGTAATGATTTCACCAGGATTCAAAAACTGTAGTGGATCAGAAGACCGGCAGCTGACCACCAAACAGTGACCATGACCTTTTTTTGGTGCAAGTTTGACTTTGGGAAGTGGTTTGGAGCTTCTTCTCAGTCCAACCACTGAGCTGGCTGTTGTATGAAATCCACTTTTCGTGGCATGTCACAATCTGATCAAGAAATGGTTCATTGTTGTTTCATAGACTAAGAGAAGATGACACTTCAAAAGGATGATTTTTAAAATATTTGGTCAGCTCATGAGGCACCCACTTATCAAGATTTTTCAGCTTTCCAATTGGCTTCAAATGCCAGATGACCATGGTCGACATTCAGTTCTTCGCCAACTTCTCGTGTAACTGTAAGAGGATAGAATTCAGTGGTTGCTCTCGATTGGTCGTTATCAACTTCTGGCCCAGAGCCTGGGGCTGAGGCTACCATGACCACTCTGTTCTCTTCCTTCTCGGGTCCTCAGGAAGCTCTCAGGACTGAATGACCCCACAAAATACAGTAGCCAGGATGGGAGGGCTGGAGGTCAACTCCCCCCACCCCTACCACCACAATCAAGAGGCCCCCATGGAGGTTGGCCCTGAGCTGTGGGTCCCTGTGGGATGCAGGCTCCCATGGAAACTTCAGAGGATGAGCATATGTTCTCCTGGCTGATAGAGCCTAGAGGACACTGGGTGTGTGGGGCCTGTGTAGGTAGGTTGAACATCACTGAGCCTAGCCAGGGAGCTGGGGACTGGTGTGGCCAAAGTGGGCAGCAATATGTTGCCAGAACCAAAACTACAGTGCAACCAGCCCAGCTGGTAGGGAGAAGGAGGCCTGCCTAGCAGGACCATCCACCCCTGTCCTGGCCCCAAGCACAGACGGCCTGCCTATACTGGACATTGCCTGATCCAGGAGGCCTGGACATGATGGTCAGGTGATGTGTCCCTGGGTTCCAGGCCTTGGTGGTCCCTTGGGAGCTGAGCATGCTCTGGGCAGGAGGAGGGCCCGTGGTCCCCTGTTTGCATTGGCCCCTGGGGGTGTGCTCCCACCCAGCTTCTCAGCGCACACGGGGACGTGGCCAGGGCTCCTCACCTGCTCTGTGGCTCCAGCTCTGAACAGCTAACTGGGTGACTCTGACAGCTTCCTCCCCAAAGCTTGGGTCCTCATCTGTGGGAATGGGGTGTCCCAGACCCACTGCAGGCAGGAACCGACCCCAGCTCCTTTGGTGGGCCCCCCTGGGCTTTTTTACCTACTGACTTGTGAGACTCGTTTGGCCAAACTTGGTGTCCTATTTTTAGTTTGGCCTTTTTCTTAGTGTGTGTTTTCTGTAACTACTGCTGTGTAGATCTTCTATATGAGTTTTAGGTAGAGAATCTTGCCCACCCAGAGGTCCCTCACCCCAGAGAGCCTCCACTTTGGCCTCCCCCCGGGCTAGTCCTGCCTGTGCTCTGCTTGGTGTGAACGTTGAGTGTGATGGATCCACATATCTGCTTGACCCTGCATCTCCTTCCTTCTTATTGCTGAGGCCAGTTCTGTTCTCTCTTTCTCCACCTGAACTGCACTTGAAGCCAAGATGAAGGATGAGAAGTGGTTGCTAAGAAGGACCCTCCTGCAGCGAATCCACTGTAAGGAGGCTGCGCTGGCCCAGCCTGTCATTTCCTTCTCTAAGCTCATTCCAGAGGTCGGCCAGGGGCAGCCTGTCCCTGCCTGTTCTTGTGGCCCGTGAATCAAGAATGGATTTTACATTTCCAAATGGTTGAACAAATAAAAAACTAACACTTCATGACACTGAGAAGCTTCCATGTCCATAAGTAAAGTTTGATGGGGCTGCAGTCATGCCCATCTCTTCACAGGCCACCTGCAGAAGACTGTTGTGGTGCAGCCATGGCAGAGTTACATCCTTGAGGCAAAGATCAGTTGGCAAAACTGAAAATGCTGACTCCTGGCTCTTTAGGGAAACCGTTTCCAGTCCCTGGCTTAAGGGCTGTGTGGCGAACCCCAGGATCTTGGTCAGCTTGTTCCTCACTCAGGGCCTGCTGTGGCCTTCACTAGTATGTCTGCAAAGTCTGCGTGCTATGGTGCCTCTCATGGGGCGTTGAGCTCTGTCGTGCTAGATTTCAGGGTGTCTGCCTCATGGTCAGCTGTCTCACCAACAGAGACCCTGTGGCCAGATTCAAACTAGCAGGAACAGTTGGTCTTTGACAGCAGGGATACCTTCGAGCTGAGCTGCCACCCACCCTGAGGTAGTCCCATGACACCCACTGTCTGGGTCAAGATTGGGGCAGGGCTGGTGTCCTGAAAGGCCCTGCGATGTGGATCGTAATAGCCAGTGGAAAGAGGGGGTTGCTATTACTCCCCATATTGCGGGGAGGGTCTCACCCCCTGCGATGTGGATGGTAAGAGCCAATTACTCCTCCCTGCAATGTGTGTCCATTATTAGCAGTCTCTTTTATTCAGGATATTAGGAACAATTTTCTAGGTTGTGTGTAAACAGCCTGCGATCGGAGAACCAATACCATCCTCTGCACTTCCGGATATTAGGAACCATATCATACAATGGGTGTACACTTTTTGGGAGATTTGGGTTACTGTCGTCCTGTGTTTCCCTGAATATTCAGAGAAATATCACAGGGTGGCTGTACAGCCACTACTCTCTTGGCAGGAACATCATACTTTACCTACTGGAAATTAGGAGCAATATCACAGACTGGGTGCCAAGCCACTGTCATTTTGAAGTAATATATCATGCTCTCCCCCACAAGTTATGAGGAACAATATCACAGGGGGGGTGTACCTTCTCCGGTAGTGGGAGTAGTATCATCATCTCTTCCTTTAGATGACAGGAACAATATCACAGGGTGGGTGTACATCCCGTGTGTTTTTGGAAGCAATGTCATCTCTTCTTCTAGGTTTTACGACTCATATCACAGGCGGGGTGCACACCCTTGTTATATTGGATGGAATCTCATCCTCTTTCAACATGTATCTTTAGAACAATATCCCATGGGGGCTGTCCATCCC
Organism: Trachypithecus francoisi; assembly: GCF_009764315.1. Lineage (NCBI taxonomy): Eukaryota > Metazoa > Chordata > Mammalia > Primates > Cercopithecidae > Trachypithecus > Trachypithecus francoisi. The sequence goes on from NW_022681458.1 coordinate 116,156,770, forward strand.
TTCAGTGTTGGTACTAAGACCATCTTCTCCTTTCCTGGATATAAGAAACAATATCACAGGAGGGTGTACACCCCTTGCAATATTGGTAGTAATGTCACCACTCTCCTGTGGTTATTAAGGACAAAATCCCAGGGTGGCTGTACGGTTCCTACTTTATTGGGAGTAATATCATCCATTCACCCCCTGGATAAGAGGAACCATATCACTGAAGAGCTGTCCACCCACTTCGATATTGTCAGCCAAGTCATCTTCTTCCCGCCTGGATATTAGGAATGATACCCCGGGGTTGGGGGCGGTGCACACCCACTGCGATATCGAAAGTAAAATCAGCCTCTTTCCCACTGAATATTATGAACTACATCACAGGTGTGTGTGCACCTTCTGGGATATTGGTAGTGCTCTCAGCCTCCACCTCGCTGCATATTAGGAACAATATATGGGGGGCAGGGTGGTGACACCCCCTGCAATATTGAAAGCAATATTCTTCTCTTTCCCCTGTACATTAGGAGCCACATCACAGGGGTCTGTACACCTTCTGCGATATTGGGATTAATGTTATCCTCTCCCCCACTGAATGTCCAAAAAAGAATCACAGAAGGGTGTACACCCGCTGTGATATGGCCAGTAACATCATCGTCTCTACCTTTGGATAATAGGAACAACATCAAAGAGGGTGTGTCTACTCCCCTGCGATATTGGGCATAATGTTATCCTCTCTTCCCCTAGATATTAGAAACGATATCCCTGGTGGACGGAGGTAGAGTACATTAAGAACAATATCACCGGGTGGGTGTACACCCCCTGCGATATTGAGAGTAGTATCATCTCTTTCCTAGGATATTAAGAACAATAACACAGGAGGGGTGCAGTCACGGTCCCTGCGTTATTGGGAGAATAACATCTTCTCCCCTCTCGATATAAGGAACAATATCCCAAGGTGGGCGTACATCCCCTGCGATATCGGGTGTAATGTCATCGTCTCCCAAAGTGGATATGGGCGTAGTGTCACAGGGGGTTGTACACCTTCTTTGATATTGGGAGTAATATCATCTCCCCTCAGGATCGTAGGCAAAATATCGAAGGCGTTTACAACTCATGCGATATGGGCAGTGACATCATCTTCTCCCCACCTAGATGTTAGGAACTATATTACAGGCGGTTGTACACTTCTTGCGAAATTGGGAGTCATATCAACCTCTCCCACTCTGGATATAAGGAACAAAATGACCGAAGGAATGGACATTCACTGTGATAGTTTCAATAATGTCATCCTCTACCCCCTGACTATTAGGAGTAATATCATAGAGGGGTGTACCCTTTCTTCGATATTGGGAGTAATATCATCCTCTCCCAGCCGGATATCAGGAACAAGTCTCTTAATTATTAATATTAATACATATAATAAAAATTGATAGCAATCATCGATATTAATAATCACAATAAAGATAGTGTAAATTAATACTGGTAAAAAATGTTAATGATTAGTACAACAATTAATCATAATATCACTATTAATAATAAAATGATATCAGCAATTAATGTTACTTAAATCAATAATAAGTGATGTTGGTAACAAAACAATAATTAATATTAAGGACTAATAATATTGTTAAATGACATTAATATTACTAATTATTTTCAAGAGTGCATAATCATATATTTAAAATAATTATCCATAATTAATAATGGTATCCTATTGTGTCATTGATAATCATTAAAATCGACCATAGATGTTTAATAATTAATCATATTATTACTCCTAATACCGCAGGGGGTGTACACCTACCTGTGATGCTGTTCCTAATATCCAGGGACGGAGAGCATGATTTTAGTTTTAATATCGCAGTAGGTGTGCACTCAACCTGTGCCAGTGATGCTAATATCTAGGGGGTGGAGTATGACATGACTCCCAACATAGCAATGAATGAAAACCACCCAGTGATATTGCTCCTAATATTCACGGAAGAAGCGTATGATATTACTCCCAATGTCGCAGGGAGGGTACAGCTCTTCTGTGATATGGTTCCTTTGATCCAGAGGGGGAGAGGATGGTAATAATTCCAGTATCGCAGGCTGTGTTCACCCGCCCTGTGATATTGTTATTTATATCCTGGAAGGGAGAGGATATAAGAGCACGGGCCTTTCCGTGCTTCTCCCCCTGATCCTAAGGGTAGCTGAGGTCAAGACTCACTGAAAGCTCTAGGTAAAGATATCCCATCATGCACAGGCTATCTCCATTCTCTGACCTGGGAATGACTCTGACCAGGATTCCACATCTAGTAGGCCTCGGAACTGAGTGGGATTTTCTGAGCAACGCCAAATGGCTGCTCCCTTTCCACCACCGTTGAGGGTCGTTACTTGGATTATCCAGATCACCTAGAAAGTATCAGTATCCAGAATCAACAAGATCAACTCTCTGCTCCTCTGACAGCAGAAGGAGCATGACCAAAATGAACCAAAGAGCGTGGCAGGAAGCGATGTGACCGGAAGCTCAGAGAACAGCCACAGGGGGATGTAAGCAGGCGTTCCCACCTGAATCAGGAATAATGAATGAAGCGCAAATCCAAGGGGAATCGAGTTTCAGCAGGTGCAACTCATCCAACGGGAGACCGCCGGAGGGCCAACAAGATCCAGCAACTGAGTCGGGTGTAGTGTCAAGTGGGACGCGACTGGTTCCAAAGCTCCAGAAGACCATGGGGTCACTTGGACCACGTGAGAAAATGACCCCAGTGTGCTGGTTCAGCATTCCGACTCCTGCCTGTCCCTTCCCGTCCAAGGAACATGGACCCTAACTTGTGCAGGTGCAGATGACGAAGGGCAGAATGAGGGGACGTGGCACCCAAGTTCCCCGACAAGAGAGTTCCACAGAAAGTCTGCTGGATCTTCGCAAATCCAGAGAAATGGCAACGGGAGCCAAGGACATAGAGCCCCAGCGGTGTCCTGGAGACTCTTCAGGCATAATGCCGCAGGACGAGCCGCAGGACGAGCTGAAAAAGGAGCCAGGCACCGAAGGACAAAGCGGTGTTGACTTGCTTCATTGGGTTTCCCAGTGCAGTCCAATTCACGGTGGTTTCCAAAGGCCTCCTGGAGGAGAAAACACGTGAGGGTGTGGTCAGGGTTTTCTGCGGACACACTTACCGTGGGGAAGAAGGAGAAGCTCTGAAGATGGATAACGGCCAAGATTGCATGTCAAGGTGCACCTCCTTGATGACACTGAGGCCTACGTTGAAACAGAGTAAATATGGTCCAATTACACTGTGTCTATTTTAGCACCTTATTAAAAAAAAAAAAGATGTAAAACAAGACAGGGGTACATGCACCAGTGCTACATACCTGACGGGAAACATCTATTCTTCAAAGCTTGCAGCTATACAGGTAGGTTCTAGAATGTCTGTCCATAGTGAACATCGTCTCAGAGTGCGCTGGGTTAATAGACCTTTCCAGGTCATGTCATTGGATTGAGTTGATTAGGTTGGGGTCCGTTTCACGTCAGGGGTCCAGAGGCAGTATAAAAGGCAGCCTGGAAAGCAAAGGTTCCTCTCCGCCCCTTCCTCCGGCTTCCTGAAGGCTGCACCGCTTCCAGCAGGCCTGCTCCAGCACCTGCCCATCTGAGCGCCAGCGCACCTGTCCATCTGAGCGCCAGCCGAGGAAAGAAAGTAGACCTGTAATTTCAGGTTAGTTTCCCTGAACCACTGTTTGTTTCACGTAATCCCTGAGGGGTCGGGGGAAAAGAGACAAAGGAGAGTGAAAGAAACAGATCACACTGGGGCTCGCTGATGGAGTAGGATGTGTTCCCCTTACCGGTAATTCTTGGAACAGAAAGCGAGAAAACATTTCCATCTCCGTGCCTGGGATAAGAGCCAGATGGAAATGCAAAAAGTAATTTACTCCAGCATGCTGAATTGGTGGGTAAATGGAAAAAGAACTCTGGAAAAGGAGTGGTTTGCCTTTAGCCATGTAAGAAATTCATATGCCACTTGTTCAGCGTTTGTTTAGATGAATTCGTATAGCATGTGTAGAATACCAGAAAAATCATTAAGAGGGGCTGGAGCTAAAGCCAAAAAGACAGAGCAGGAAAGACCATCACCTGCTAGTGTGATAGAGAGGGAGATAACTTCTCTCGATGAATTTGTGTTTGGAAGTTGCCTAATGAAACGGCAAGAGTAGCGATTCAAGTTGTGATAGGAAGCATCCCTTATCCCTGACTTCAAGCAGACCTGCCAAGGGGTGACATCGGCCATGCCCTGTAGCTTCGATTCTTTTGTCCCTCAGGGGAGAGAGAATCATTGTCTTCTACTGGAGTGAATGGTGATAGACCTAAGTCCAGTCTGCAGAATCAGTTGTTTGGTTGGGGTTGAAATTTCAACTCTAACTTCACATACCTAGGCCGTGGGCCGTGCAGCAGGCCAGGTTTACTCTTGGACCAGGTAGTCACGGCAGAGGAACATACAATATCTGAGGATGCACACACCACATTGTGATCCACAGATTTGTCCGACGGGTGGTGAGGTCTCCTCATGACCATACCGTCAAGGAGTTAGCTGAGGGTTTGTTGTGGGTGTGTGAATATCCAATGTGCCTAACCATCGCTTTGTGTGTGTGTGTGATTCAGGTGACCCAACCATCAACCCCTGAAAAAGGCGGCCTTAAAACGCCCAGGAGATGAAGATGATGGCACGTCGTGACCCCAAAAGTGGGGCAAACAGACTCGTGAGAGCCCACACCTTCCAGAAGCAGCAGAGGGCCCCAGTTGGGCCAAGGGCTCCCCCACCCGATGAAGAAGATCCCAGGGTACGTCTAGCCCTGGAATCTTTTGGGTATCGAGGCGAGAGGAGGGGGCAGGTGTCACACGGTCCTCAGAGACTGGGTTGGATTTCAAAGAGTTCTACCAGCAGCACCCGGGTTGCTTTTCCCATCCAAGGTGGACCTGGCTTGGGACCTCCTCCCCGGCCGGATAGGTCCCTTGAGAGACTCTTGGGAGCAACCTTCCTTTCCACTCAGAATCCTGTGTAGCCAGGTTGGGCTGTGTTGTGGACATCGGGTTCACGATCGTCCCCGCTAGAACCCTGAGTCCTTCCTTTGAGAGTTCTTCCGTCACATGGGCTTTGGGAGGGAACATCGTAACCGAACCCTCCTGTCGCTTAAGGGTCCCCATGCCGGTGTCCTCTCTTTGGAATCCTCATTCCGTTCTGAATTCACAATCCGTCTCAATGATGACATTGGATCGCTGCCTGAGGCTTCAGCTCATTCACTGACATCACTTCCTTTCCACCCACAGGTCAAGTGCAAAAACTGCGGGGCCTTTGGCCACACGGCCAGAAGTACCAGGTGCCCCATGAAGTGCTGGAATGGAGCCCTGGTTCCCCAGACCTTTGGGAGAAAGGAAGGGAAGGAAAACCTGAAACCATGGAAGCCCCAGGTTCGAGGGAACCCGGGGCCCTTGAACAAGGAAAAGGGAGAGAAGGAAGAGAGACCAAGGTGAGCAGTGGGAGGGGTTTTCACCACCCTTAGGGTACTGCCACCTAAGGACATGGTGTCTCTGCACCCGCACACCGTGTGCCTTTCCGTCTCCGGGACAGGGAAGGAACGCTGCAGAGAAAGAGACCAGAGCTCCGTGTCCTCCCGGGTTCCCCACCCAGGAGCTCCTTTGGCTCTGGGAGATTCAGGGACTGGGGAGAGGCGGGGGCCCTTCGTGCACGTTCCCCATGACAGGGGGAAAAGCAACGGAATCCAAATGACAGTCCTTACCTGGGAAGCCTAGAAGGCCACCGGCAGGATGGGAAGGTTGGCACATGAGGGAAGGTGCAGAGGCGGAAAGGGCACAAAACTTCCATTTATGTATCAAAAACACAGAACGGGACTGGGCCCCACACAGGGTTCTCCCTGTCTCCTGGGAGAACCGAGGGGCAGGGCCTGAACTTTTCTCCTCTGCAGGCAACAAGACCCGCAGAGGAGGCTCTCCTCCAGATCCTTTCCGGGAAATCTCCGGAGAAGCCGCTGCCAAATCGAAAAGAATCCATGGAATCTTGTGATTGTCTGAGGGTGAGTGTCACCCTGCGCCCCTGGTCTTTTTCTCCTCTAGGTCACCCTGGTTGGTTTCCTTTCAGGTTCCCGTGTGTGTGAGGGGATCGGGGAACCCTCTTCCCTGCCTTCTTGGGGTCAGGGACTCCACGATCCTTCCAGGTCCATTTGATTCCAGGTGAAGGCATCTGAAGATGCCGTATTTCCTGTTGCTTTCTTTCCGTGCAATGATGGCAAGCCTGCCAACAACGTCTTCCCAGCGGCCTGAGGAAATTAGTCCCTCAGGGGCCCCAAACATGGAGAAGGCTAACCCCAGGAACATGCATGTTTTCAGAAAAGACGTCCTGGGAACCCTTGAGCCACCAACCTGCCTTCAGAAGGGCATTAGTCCGTCCCACTTCATGGGAGGCTGAGTGGAGGCGCTTTGATCCAGTTATTGCCCAAGACACAGTCCTTAGAAAAGTGGTATTCTTAGATCAGAGCTCGAGAGTGCATTTTTCATGGAGCTTGTCCCGATCAGCACTCACGTTGAGGATCTGTCCCTACTTCCATGGACCGCCTGTCAATACCGTATTAAGAATTTCCTGCTGTGTGCACCTTGTCTTTGGATGTGGTTGATTTCCATGTTGGCTCCATGCTGGGGAACTTCTAACGTGTGTGGTCTCCTTTCTTTCAGGTTGCAAGCAGGCCAATGGCGGTCCACACAACCAATAAGAGGCCACGCTTGGACCCTGCCCTCACTGATGGCTCAGCTACCAAAATGTCTGACACGGTATCCGTCTTGGCTTCACTGTCTCCCCTGAGAAAAGCCAGGCTGAGCTCCTCGTCAAGTCTCCGACCAAAGGAACGACAGACAGGGGCCGTGGCCGACATCCCTCAGCCTGGAGTCAGGCGGCAGGGCCCGGAGCCTCTCGTGGTGAAGCCGACACACAGCAGGCCTCAGGGTGGCTGTCGAGAAGTTCCCCAGGCTGCCTCCAAGCCCCACGGCCTGATCCAGGTCATCAGCCCCCAGGCACAAGACAAACGTCCTGCGGTGACCTCACAGCCCTGCCCACCAGCCGACACACACAGCTTGGGCCTCGGCTCCAATCTCAGTTTCAGGTCAGGAGCCAAGAGACCTGCCCAGGCTCCGACTCAGGCTTGCCTGAACTTCCCCAAGAAACCGAGAATGAGTCCCTTCCAGATGCCTGAAAATGCCATCCAGGGAGGTGAGCTGGGGGCCCCGGAGACTCTCCAACCTCCGCCAGCTGCAACCGAACTCAGACCAAGTCCGTCGCCCCAGATGAGCAGGGGAACACCCGCCCAGGTGCCCAGCAGCGACCGGCAGCCTCCGCACAGCAGACCTTGCCTGCCTACTGTCCAGGCCTGCACCATGTCCCATCACCCAGCGGCCAGCCACGATGGGGCCCAGCCTCTCAGAATGCTCTTCCGGAGACTGGAAAACGGATGGTGGAGCTCCAGCCTCCTGACAGCTCCCTCGTTTCCCTCCCTGAGAAGCCGGGAGCCCTCCTCGCTCACAGCCCTCATGTCTGAGAAGTCTGAGGCTCCCTGTGTTCCTGTTCCCCTGAGTGTCCTCTATGAGGACCTTCAGGTTTCCTCCTCCTCAGAGGACACAGATTCTGACCTGGAGTGAGACTGCAGGTGGCGGGGCTCCATTGCATCCAGCTCCCATGACTTGGAGGGGTCTGTGGGACTGAGGAGCACAGAGCAGAGAGGAGACTGTGTGTGGTGACTCCCAAGCTCCCCAGCTGTGGTGCTTCTATGGATGTTGGAGCCCAGGCCAGGCAGGGACCAGATGCAGAGACTCTGCCTCATCGAATTCTGGTGGGGGACATTGTAGTTCGCAGGGCTCTCCAGAAACCCGCCACCAGAAGCTTCTGTGCCAGTGATTCGTTGCCTCAGAAACTGGTGACGGTGACGCGCGGGAGTCAGACTTCCGCTGTGATGTCAGTAGGAAACTGGGGAATGACTGTGTTTGCTCTCTAGATGACTGAATCAGGGAACAGTTAGGGAACCCTGAGAGATGCAGGCCTTCAGCTGTGCCCGCCCTGACAGCAGTGTTTTGGACGCTGTGAAGCGTTCTGCGCAAAGCCTTCTTGGGATGTTTCCTCAGCCTCGAAAATTGGGTTCTGGAATGCCATTGGAAATAGGTGTGTTTAACTTGTTTTGAAGTGAATAAAATTCTCAAAAAGATGACGTACTCTCTTTTGACTTTCATTCCGTGTTTGTGTGTAACTGATTTTCCAGGGGCTTGAAAATTGCTTGACTTGTTAGCAATCCAAGTCATTATGTCTCCGAAACAGAGTTGATTGAGGGGACCGCAGGTCTTCGCAGGACCTGTGACTTCTTAAACATCCACAGGGCCAAGAGAACCTCAGCCCCACTCTACCAACACGCACCTAGTCAAATTCCGCCAAGTGAATCTCACGCACGCTAACACGTGGGGAGCGTTGCTTACACCACAAGTCCCCATTTGGCTCACCGCGATGCCACATGTGGGATTTCACACGTCTGTGCTGCACCGCAGTCCATTTCAAAGTAGTAAAATAAATATCTTGGGTTTCTGTCGGTTTGCTGGAGGCAAAAACCTGTGATGTTGTTGGTTTTTGGTGGGAGAGTTTCACGCTGGAAAAAAAAATATTCTGAAGATGGAGGTCGTCCTAGATTGTATTTCAAGGTGAGTCTACTTGATGCCAGTGAAGCATATTTTGGCATATAATACATGTGGTTTTATTATATTTTGTCTCTATTACCTCATTTTAAAAAACCATTTTGTGAAAAATGTCAGTTAGACATACCAATGTTAAATTTCTGATCACGTGTCCAGAAGCACTGTAAAATGCAGCCTAGAATGCAAAATTCCCAGCCACTTCTCTGTTGTACTCTCTGCAGAGCGGCATTGCATCCAGTGGTTTTCAAGGTACACTCGTGTGGCATGAGCTAGTCCTTGGCTTCCTGCTGAAGTTGGAATCCTGCAGATTGTTTAGGGTAGTGTCAGCTTGTCCCATCTTTCCAGGTCATCATTAACCTTTCCTCGGCACCCACGTGGACTCAGAACTTACCTAGAGTCACAGGCAGGTCTGGGAAGCTGCCCTTGAGCCTTTGTGCAGTCCATGATGGTTCCATGCCTCTGATCTGCTGGAGCACATTCTACAGAGGGATGGGCTGGCATAAGCTGTTCCTGCCGTTCTGAAAATCACGGAGATTCCTGCTACCTGAAGCCACATAGAAATAAATATCTGTGGAGTCTCAGGCAGGACAGGGATGCCATTCACAGGCTCCTGTTCTTCCACTTAATGGCAGCAAGAGTGATTCCTGGGTTTCCTATTGACTTCATCACAATTTTGGTGACTTTGTTGTGTCCATGACCACTCCTGTTCTGTGGCGTCCAGTTCACCTGTAAGGTTTTTGGGGATTATGTGGAAACTCGTGCATTTTTCCAGAGACTCACTTCATCCTGAATGCTCTCAGGCATCCACCAGCAGATCCCTGCCTTGGTGGCATCTTGGAGCATTGCAGGAGACCCCTTAGGTCTAGGAGGCACTAGGAGGTCCATCAGGAATTGGGAGGGCATGTGCCTGCCCATCTGTAGTGTGAACTTCTATTCACCTTCAGAATGTAGATTCTTCCTGAACTAATAAATTACCTTCATCTTAGTGTAAGTAGCCACAAAAGAATAATTCATATGAACTCCATTAATAAAAATGACTGAAAATCAACAATGACGATAATAACGACAATGTTAATTATTACATATTGATAGTAAAAATAAAACAAAGGCATTAGAGATTAGAGATTTCCTTACGTGAAGGACAATGTGAAGATATAGGGATACATGAGTTGTTTGGACTCAGAGTCCAGTGAAACGTGTTCCACAGGGCAAAGACAAGAAGCATAAGGAAAATACAAAGTTCATGGATGACCATGGGCTACCTTGGAACTCATGTGGGAACACTGCAGGCAAAGTGTACCTCGTCCTGGGACTGCCCACCACCCAGCCCACTCTCTTCAGGGGTAGTAGGACAGCAGGATAAAGGGGAAGGAGTCCAAGCAAGGGATGCAAGACTGTGTCACACCTGACTCAAAGAAGCACTGCTTATGACAGATGTTTATCTCCTAACACTGTGTCACCTCTAACTGCCTGGCTGCATGTCTGCCCTCTGTCTTCTTAGGTCACAGGAGGGACAGACATTACTGTCCACCGCCTGCATACAGAGCCATTGGAGGACGTTACCCTTGTTGCTTCCTCTTTGGAAAGGGGCAACATACATGGCAGATGCCATTCTCTGTCTCTTTGGAAAACTTTGCCAGCACATTGAAGGTTTTCTTCAGCCACAGAAAGCCACCTGCTTCAAAGTCTCACCCTCACAAGTGGCAAGCACACAATTATTAATGGAGGCAAGGGATGCATAGGCTTTGCCATTTGATTCAGTTGGGACAAATGGGGAGGCCTTCTTAGCTGAACAGCTCTGTCTGTGCGGCCAGTTGACAAAGTCAGACTGCATTGCCATTAGACTTCTCCCTTTGCACATAAGGCTTCCCTCCAATCCTTTCCACAGATGTGGATCCTGACATTACTTCCTAATAAACATCCTGCACACTAAACTTCATCTATATCCAGCTCCCTGGGAACGAAACCTGTCACAAAAGTGAAAAGTTTCTAGGGAAAATATGGTTTCCTTATCAGACAGGGACCAAATTCTGCTGAGCTAGAAAATAAGGTAAAGTCAGATGCCATCTCACAATTTTTTTTATTAGGACATTACCACTGCCAGCAAGAATTATGTGCATCAATTCTTGGAGACAAAAATCAGAGTGGCGTGGGATGAGGTTGTGTGAGTTGAGGAGAAATTTTGACGAATGAACTTTACCCTCAACTTGAGTTCAGGAGAGGAGATGAAGATGAAAACAGCTGGAAATAAAAGGTGTCCAAAAATATTTTCCTGTTTTTCAAAAATCAAATTTCAGGTGGGAGACACTATGTTTAAATTCTAAAAGGATGTAGCATACTGGGAGGAAATAACTATAGATAAATTGTCCTTTTTGTAAATAATACACTTATGGTATGATAGGAGACCACGGGACGCAACACAAATTTGGAGTGAAAGAAAGTAACAGACATTCTCGATACTCAGCTGTTACGGCAGAGATGCCGGAATGATGGATGTCCATGTAGCAGTACTTTATTTATTTTTTATTTTTTTTTTGAGACGCAATCTTGATCTGTAACCAGGCTGGGGTGCAATAGTGTGATCTCAGCTCACCACAACCTCTGCCTCCTTGGTTCAAGAAATCCTCCTGCCTCAGCCTCCCAAGTAGCTGGGACTACAGGTGCGCACCACCACACTCAGCTAATTTTTGTATTTTTAGTAGAGATGGGGTTTCACCATGTTGGCTAGGATGGTCTTGATCTCCTTGATCTTGTGATCTGCCCACCTTGGCCTCTCAAAGGGTGGGGATTAGAGGTGGAGCCACTATGCCTGGCCCATGTAGCAGTACTTTTGAACTTAATGCTAAAAGCATCCTCCTCCTCCAAACTTATGTATTATATTTGCAAAAGAGTACAACATGTAATGAATTTTAACGGGAAGAACAAGCCTGGGGAATTCAACAGCCATGGCAACGTTTTGAACTTCTTTTTATTAAACATGTAGAAGTAAGTGAAGTTCAAGACCTAACAGATTGCCAGGAATTATTTGAAAATTACCAAGATGACTTAGACACATGAAATCCTTACGATGCCCTCTGGCGGAGTTTCCTCCTGGAGCCAGTGATTTTAAGCCAGAGGCAATGTCTCTGCAGGCAAAGAATTCGACTCAATGTTACTATTCAATTTTAATGAGATGACAATAAAATTGTCTGCATGTAGTAACAACTTTTTTTTTTCTTCAGACAGAGTCTTTCTCTGTTTCCTAAGCTGAGTGGCAGTGGGGCACTCTTGCTCCTGCAATCTCTGCCTCCTGGGTTCAGTGGTTTTCCCACCTCATCCTCCTAAGTAGCTGGGATATAAGCATGTGCCCCATGTCTGACTTTTTGTTCGGCAAAATTATTTCTGGGGTGGAGAGTTAGGGACCTTTATTCTCCCACATCCAAAAATATGTTCTCCAAATTATCTGTCAATAGAATAACTGCTACTAATTGCTACCTATCTTTTTTCTCTGTCTTTTTTTTTTTTTTTTTGAGCGGAGTCTTGCTCTGCCAAGTTGGAGGCAGTGGCCGATCTCAGCTCACTGCAAGTCCGCCTCCCGGTTTTACGCCATTCCTGCCTCAGCCTCCCGATAGCTGGGACTACGGCGCCCGCCTCGTCGCCCGCTATTTTTTGTATTTTTAAGTAGAGACGGGTTTCATCACCGTATAGCCAGGATGGTCTCGTCTCCTGACCACAATCCGCCCGTTGGCTCCCAAAATGCTGGGATTACAGGCTAGCAGCCGCGCCCGGCCTCTTTTTCTGTCTTTAATTTCAGAACTAGAGGGGAAAGGCTATTAAGAAGGTTCTCTCATTGTCAACCAAGTGATGGTGGCACTATTCTAGGTACTACAGATCACATGAACATCCCCGCATATTTTGCCTTATTACCGCCTACATTCTATAATTCAGCAAAGCAAAAAGCATAGATTAGCTTTTTATTTTTTTGAGATGAAGGCTATTCTGTCACCCAGGAGGAATGCAGAGGCAGGATCTCCCTCACTGCAACCTCTGCCTCCTCCTGGGTTCAAGCGATTCTCCTGCCTCAGCCTCCTAGTAGCTGGGATTACAGGCATGTGCCACCATGCCCAGAAAATGTTTGTATTTTTCAGAAAGGCAGCTTCATATGTTGGCCAGGCTGGCCTCAAACCCCTGGCCTCAAGTGACCATGCACCTCGACCTTCCAAAGTGCTGGGATCATAAAATGAGCCTATTGCCCAAAGAGAATAGCTTTAAATAGAAAGCATGAAACCAAAAGATGTATGCCCATCCATTGTATACTGTATTTGGCCAGGTGCAGAAGATCGACTTGTAGTATTGTAAGGGAATAAGGTCAGTTCACATCTAATTGTTTGGACAAGTCACCAGAAACCAAAAGTTGGAGGAGTTGTATCTTTCGAGGTGGGTTGCACAGGCAAGCAGCAAGTTGCTATCGCCAAAGTCCTAAACTGTTCTATTTCTCCTACTGTGGAAAAATGCATCTTCTACTTGATTTCAATTTATATAGGAAAATGCTTAATAAAAACGAATAAGGGCTACGTTCCAGGGACACAGCTAGAACACATATACTGAATCTGATTCTGGAAACACATCTTGTTCAATGTCATTGGATTTTCATGACAACAAAATGTAACCCTGACACAATATTGGAGAGTCAAAAGGAAAGGACGTTTTGGATTGAAATTTTTATTTTAAAAATATGTCCTTGAGTTCTATTAACAATAGCTAAAACCTGGGAACAACTCAAACGTCTATCGAAAGGAAATCAATAACAAATTTATATGCATATATAGAGCAATATTGGGCAATAACGGGGGATAATCCACTCTATTAATCAACATCTTGGAGCAATATAATCTTTCTCACCCTGAGTGGGGAAAGCTAAGCTAAAAAGTCCTATAATATAATAAATGTACAACAAAATTCTAGAACAGACAAACCTAATGTAAGCTAAGAAAACATTTAGAAAAGCCCAGTGCAGAGGCTCTGCCTGTTATGCCAGCACTTTGTGAATGGGGTGGACCGCATGAGCTCAGGATTTTGAGACCAGCCTGGCCAACATGCTGAAGCTACTCCGTCTTTACCAAAAATACAAAAATTAGCCCAGTGTCGTATTGTGCGCAGGAACAAAACCAAATACTACATATTCTCCGTATAAGTCAGAGCTACACATGGGTTATACACTGTTTAGTTCTCACTTACATGGATACAATAGACACTGGAGATTCTTGGAGGGAGGAGGGAGGGTTGAGTACAAGGCCTTAAAAACTGTCTATTGGATATTATGTTCACTATGTGTGTGATGAGATCATTCATACTCTAAACCTCAGTCTCACACAATACATCCCTAATGACATTAGAAAGTATCTGCGCTAGCCCTGAATGGTGTAACTAGAGGTGAATTTTAAGTGAAAAAAAATCAACTTCTGCCTTGTTTAAGCAACTTCATTTAGGCATTCATTTTATAACAATGTAGAATACATACTCCTTATGAGCAGAAACAATGTTTATAAATAAAACCATGGTGATAAATAAAAGAAAATAAAAAGCCATGAAACAAAGTGGTGGTTTAATAGCTATACATAGTTATTTTGTTGAAAGATTCTCCTGCTAATATATTCAATATTTTTGTATGCTGGTGCAAGTAAGGATTTACATTGTCTAATAAAAATTATTTCTCAATTTATAAAACAGTCAACATTTTGTAGAATGGGGCTAAGAATCTGCATTGCAAAATAACTGTCAGTTGATTTTATGCACAGTATTATTGAGAATCCCCTTATCTCATCCAACAGATCTGGACCTACATAGGTGTTATCAAGACTTCAGGAAGAAAATGTTCCTGACTCTCTCCATACCGCCAGTTAGTAATAGATCTAGAGATTCAGAACTCAAATCCAGACCTCCTGCTTCCGTGTTTAGTGCCTTTCACTGTCCTGTTTTGCTTCACTTGTTGAGAATTTGAGAATAAATGACCACATGATCAACTCTCTCTCCAGCTCTGAGGAATATAGCCCTGTCCTGGCAAAAAGAAGCTCACACAGTAGTAGAGGAGGCAAAATATAATTCACTAATCTAGCGACAAGCAGTAGGCACTGTCCATAACAAGGCACTGTGGGGGTTCAGACCAGGAGCAAAACAGGGATTAGCAGGGCTAGTAAAGTCTGGGAAGTGTTCACAAACAAAATGTCTAATCACTAACTAAACCAACGGTTTCTCCACATGGCCTAATTAATTGTAACTTAATATAAATGGTTGGTTGTTCATAAACCTTAATCTTTGGCCAAATATTGTAGCTTATGTTTCCATTTACAAAGGTTTTCTGGTCAAAATTGTGCACCCACCTCTTTCTAATGAACTTAGTGTGCAATCAAACATGGACTTTCAGTCATCCCATGAAGGTGATTTTGCGTGCATAGTACATCTCTGTCTTGGAATATGCCTAAAATGGTAGGGAAGGACACTTATTATACAACCAAACATTCCACTGGTACTAGAGAGCCACAGACAGAAGTTTTTTCTGCCTACCGGAAATAAAGCCAAGCTTTCCTCTTCCTCAGCAGTGAGGATTGCTGTCCTCCTCTTTATCATTCTCTCTCTCTTTTTTTAATGGCCAAACTCTACCAAATAACAAGATAAACTTTGTGTAAGCCTGGTAAGAGTAGAGTGTCTGACACCTTATGGTGCTATAACACTCAAAGCAAAGCAAAAACCCCTATGACCAGAAAAGGGAGTCACAGGAAATCTAGAAGACTTATTAGCCAAGAGACCTGCACCTCATAGTTCATTAGCTCTCCATAAGAACTCTCACGTGAAATGAAGTCAGTGGTGTTTCAAGTGCGTGAAACCCTTGTTACTCTACCTCTAATGTGAATTAATTAGGCAAGTTTACTAGCAGTTACTAGCCCCAAAAGCAAGATAATCGGCATTATCTACTAAATATTGGTCTCTATAACGCCTCTATTTTTTCTTAGGAAAAATTAGTTAGCCTAAAACATTTGGCATAAAGGCTATGCCAAAGCTATGTTGGGGTCAGCCGGAAGGATTTGTGGGGGTCTCCTTGAAAATATTACAATAATCGAAGAATCTTCAACCTATTGCCCTCAGTACTGTTGGTCCCTTGTACTTGATTTTTCCCCTTAAGGTTTGTTCCAATTTCGAACATTATCATTCCCTCTTCCTTCTCAGCAACTAGTCCTCCAAAGTAGAACTTAACACAATGACCACATGGCCCTGCAACAAGCATATCCTTCTACATTAGCATGCAATCATGAATCACAGGTATAAGACCCTTTGAACAGACATGATTTGGTGACTACATGTAGGACTATTGCTTTTACCCAGAAGAGGATCAGGCAGCTAAGTAGCTCAGAAATTTTTCTGAGCTCTTGAATATGTATAGGCAAGAAAGATGAGCAGCCCCATTGCCTACATGAGGCATACTTCTTCTGTATTTTTCTTTTGAATTCAGGATTTCAAGGTTGGGGAAGGAGTGAAAGTAGCCATGGACACGTGAGAACGTGATGATCCTTTTACATTGTCAGGAATGGTCAGTCTATGCTTTATGTTGTTTGCTAAAAGACACTTTCCAAAGCTTCAACAGAAAATATAATGGCACACATGCTATTCTTGGTCAACCCAGACATTTTATCTAGTCTGTGATAGTCAATTTCGAAGGACTGCTTAGGGTAATGAACCCTTCAAGTTGTAAAGATGAAGGGCATTTTTGGACAATTCCCATTTTGCTGTAGGAAAACTAATCTGGAAGATAAAAGGGCGAGATGGAAGTGGAGAGAACGGAGGTGGAAAATGAGTTGAGTTGATGAAATATTTGTTAAGCACCCACTGTATGTCGGGCCCTTACAAGGAAGCAAGCAAAGAACAAAAGCATGTTGCTCCTAGAAGCCAGAGGCCAGTCACCTGGATTGCTATAGACCAGGAAAACGTCCACCACCCCTACAATACAGCACTGGCATAGGATGAAGAAGAAGTTTCTTTCTGTGAGATAACAGCATCCAACCAAATAAGAAAGCCAAAAGTGACACAAAGTTCAAAAACCTAAGGCACCAACCCTTAAGAATCTGATTGTCGGTGGTGACTTTGGAAGGAAAGTATTATTAGGATTATTTTAGTACTAAGAGTTTTGAGCTGTCTATCCAATATTTTCATCTGCACCTCTGCCTTGGTAATACTGTGTGTGTGTGTGCGTGTGTGTGTGGGTGCACGTGACTTTTCATGTGTTTGAAATATATGATCTATCCCATACTCCACATAAGTTTGGAGGTTAATTACATACAGCTGATCTGAATCTATACTCTTAGGGACGGGTTTAAGCTACTCTGTCACATTGTGAAGAGTTGATATGTAAGAGACTCTGAACATCTTATAAATTATGTTTAAAATGTTTCCTTTTTGGTGAAGGGAAGAATAAGTATTTGTAAACAAATGCAAAAATATCTGTAACTAAACAAAAGAACAGTTAGTTAGCCTTGTTATGATTAGCAGAGAACATAGCTGCAGACACTATAAAATCACTCAGCAACAAGATTTGACAAAACCTTAAAGATGGCTGCTCCCGGTTTTGTACAGGAAATATTAAGGCCCTGGGAATTGAAGTACTTTTCCAACAGCGGAGTAAATGTCAGAGTCAAGGCTGTGTTTTACATCTTGTTTTCCCACACATCCCACCCTATCGTTCTGTTGTGCAGTTCCTTGTGTGGACTCCTCAAAGCCTGGTTAAAGGTGACACCATATCCAATTGTATCCCTCAGTAGCACAAAACACCAGGGATTGATTTATAAGAGATTAACCTTGTGGCATTACTGAAGACACATCTGATTAGTAGTTATCAAGTAGGCACCCTGGCTAAATATATGGGTTTGATTTTTAATTTTGAAAGTGAAAAATATTTTAAAATATACGTCTTATGTCCATATCCCCAGGAAATTTTAATCAAGTTTTAAAACTTCCAAATTTAGATAAACTAATGTTTCTTGTTGTTTTAATTTGCACTCAATGAAAATAGAAAAAAACTAATTGGATAGAACAGCACAGCAGAAGCATTCCTTATAGCCCAAAATGGGATGCAACAAGACTGAAGAAGAAAATGCAGGACAGTGCTTAAAAAAGCAGTCTAATGAAAAGTGGGGTCTCCTCAGGATGTCCTTAGGTAGACATTGCAGCAGAACTGCAAAGTTTTCTTTAGAAGGCTGGGGAAGAGAGGAGAAACAGAGAAGGGGCAAGAGTGGAAAATAGAATGAGGCTCAGAATACCAAGCGTCAGTGCTGTCCCATCACCTTCCTCACTTGATCGCTGGGTGATCTTGGGCAAGTTTCTTCCTTTCCCTCAGCTCATTTCCTCATCTGTAAGGTAAGTTACTAGACAAGATAGGCTTTGATGTTCAGTTCAGTGTAACTCTAACTTATCTTCCCAAAGCAAAGAGCTGGGAAGGACACTGTGCCCACAATATGCAAGACACAAGGTTTACAAGCAAAGAACAAATGAAACAAAAGATTTTTTAAAAACCCTAATGTAACTTGAATTCTGACAAATAAGCAATGGTACATCATACTTTTACAAAGCCCTTCTGTGATTTCATTTTAAAATCATTTCAAGTTTTATTTTACTTCATATTAAGATAATGGAGATAAAGTGTTAAATGGGTTCATGCAGGAATATATAAGAGACGCAAAAATCCAAATAGGTCATTGTTATGTTAGTAGTTCCCTTTACTGGGGGGAGCAGACAAAAGAATGTTAGAAAAAACTTCATAAAGTGGATTATATAGAATGTGCTTTAAAAGAGTTTGGTATTTTTATTGAGTGGGAAAGAGCAATATGGGGAGTTACTGTTCAAGGGTTAAAGCTACGCAAAATGATCAATTACAGAGACAGGTTCCTAAACATAGTACCTATAGTTAATAAAGGTATTTTGTATTTAACAATTTGTTAAGGGGTCGATCTTAGGGGTTCTGACAACGACACAACAGCAACAACAATAAAGGGACGTAGGAAACATTTGGAGGTGATGGATATATTATGACTTGTATTGGTTGTGGTAACAAAAGTAATATATATGTGCAAATTTGCCAAACTATATCCACTAATTATGTACAGTTTTTGTATAACAATTTTACTTCAGTTCCTACTATATTGCCTGGCAAACAATACTTTATACTTAAAGTAAGAGCAATGATTATCGCATGTGCGTGTCGAAAATAATAAAGAAAGCAGGTGACAATAAGACATCCTGAGTCTTTTGGAAATAAATAGCATTCACCTGCTTTCTCATCCATTGAGGTATCACAACATTTATGTACTTGTGTGTCCCGGGAAGTTTCTTGTGGGAGATTTAGTCATGGCTATGAATAAAAAATGATTTGCAAAGTGAAACTTAGGACTAGAAAGGAGAGTTAAAGGAACTTCAGACAAGTGAATTAATAATAAGTAAAGACACCGAGAAGTGCCGCTCATGGTATATTACAGGTAACCACACAGAAATGGGTAATATCACTTTCAATACTAAAATGGCTAAAATTTAATGGGCATACATTCTGAGGGCTTTTGGGAAAAAACAGCATAATAAACCTAAAGAAGATAAAGGGAAAGTTATAAATACAAAATATAAATTAATGAAACAAATGAAAAAAACTAATATTAAAAAATGTTTTTCATAAAGTCTAATATACTTTATAATAACCTGGCAACACTGGACAAATGAGAACATGCTTAAAATAACTATTGCAGGAATGAAAGGTTAATGTCAAAACAGATGTTTCAGAGATTCTAATAATGTTTTAAAAAATAGATTTGCATATTATATTCCCTCTTTGCTATGTACTTGGGGATTTTCCTGTTGCAGTTCACTATATCATGTGTCATAAATTGTGACAGTGTCATCAATTTTTATGCTGGTAAATTACTACCATCAGCATACAAATATGCTGTTAAGTATGTCCTTGCTTTTCTTCTGATGCCAGCTGTCATCCTATTTTTTGCTCTAGTTTTCAGCAAAACATCTGAAAATAGTTGTCCATACTCCCTGTCTTCAATTCCTCTCCTCTCATTGTCTCTTAAATAGATCCCAATAGGGCTCTCTCCCCCTTTTTCGATCATGTTATTGACACCACTTTTGTTAAAGTTACCAATAATCTCCATATTGCTAGATGCAATGATCATTTTTCACTACAACTTTAATTGGCCGATCAGCAGCATTTGACACAAATCATCACTTCCTTCTTCATAGTACATTTTCCTCACTTGGCTTCCAGGACAGCACATTCGCTTGATTCTCAGCCTATCTCACTGGAGCTACCACTTCGGCTTCCTTTGTTTCTTCCTCATCTTTTCCCATCACACTTCCTACTGGAGAGCTCCAGAGCTCAGTTCCTGCTTCTCTTCTCCCTCGTCACACACTCGGGAAGGGCTCAGCAAGTCTCATCCTTTTAAATTCTCCTTTTGGACCTCCTTGTGAACTCCAGGCTTGTAATAAATTATCCAACTGCATCACTCGTATATCTATTTGGACACTTAATTTCAAAAGTATTAGATATCCAAAACTGAACTCATGATTTTCCCTCATAAACCTCTACATACAGATTTTCCCTTCTTGCAGAATGTCATGGTCAGCACTGGAGCCTCTCTTAGCTCTCCTGTACACTTTCATCCTCAGCAAGACTCTATTTCTGCTCGTCAAGAATCTCTCAGGGCTCCCATCCCTTGCCCAGCCTTGGGCAGTAGCTGCGTCACACTCAGTGAAAGACCAGAGAATCTGCTTCTCTCATCCACCTGCCCTGCCCTGCATTCAGACCTCATCAGGCTCCTCTGCTTATGCACCTGTGAGAAAAGAGAGTGAAGGGGGGATTTTCTCAGCTCCCCCACCCACTCCCCAGTAACAGGATTTTTCCCGATTCTCACAGTAAGACCTCTACCTTGCTCTGACCTCAAATTGCAGCAGTTCCTACATGCCTGTCCCTCAAAAGTGTCTCAGGTAGTTCTGCTCTCCATCCGATATTACCTAGGAGCACACAAGATAGGTCATGAAAAAACCATTAGTGGGGCCAGGCGCGGTGGCTCAGGCTTGTAATCCCAGCACTTTGGGAGGCCGCGGTAGGCACATCACGAGGTCAGTGGCTAACACGGTGAAACCCCGTCTCTACTAAACACAAAATATTAGCCGGGCATGGTGGTATGTGCCTGTAGTCCCAGCTACTCAGGAGGCTGAGTCAGGAGAATCGCTTGAACCCTGGAGGCGGACTTTGCAGTGAGACGAGATCGCGCCATTGCACTCTAGCCTGGGGGACAGAGTGAGACTCCAAAGAAAGAGAGAGAGAGAGAGACAGGAAAGAAGGAAGGAAGGAAGGAGGAAGGAAGGAAGGAAGGAAGGAAGGAAGGAGAGAGAGAGAAAGATGAAAGAGAAAGAAAGAAGAAAGAAAGAGAAAGAAAGAAAGAGAGAAGGAAAGAAAAGAAAGAAAGAAAGAAGAAAGAAAGAAAGAAAGAAAAGGAAAGGAACAGAAAGAAAGAGAGAGTGAGAGAAAGAAAGAAAGAAAGAGAAAGAACGAACGAACGAAAGAAAAGCATTAGCGAGTGAGAGTGAGTGAGAGTGAGCGTATTTGGGCCCCTACTGATGACAATAAACTATCACAAGCCCACACTCAGCCTTTCAACATTTCCTGGAGATTCACTTGTTTCCTTGTTATCTCCATCAAGGACAGCTTCCTGCTGCTTCTGCTGCTGCAACTCAGCTAGGCACAAAGCATCTGTGGATCCGTTCTTTTTTCAGCAGGGCTTTATCACTCTGAATTTAAGTTAATTAGCTTTTTTTGAGACCTCAGTTCTGTGTCTTAAAATGAAATCTATGATCTGTAGATTATCCAGCTTATTCTCTTTGTCAGGGCAAGAGCATTTTTCTATAACTTTCTAAATTCGGAACAAAAGTAAAAGTTCACTTCTTTTCAGAATCCCCACGTGTCAGAAAGTGTTACTATTATCATCAGTTTAGTGATATTTATGGAATTCCAAGTTGACTCTAATATCAGCTTTTGGGTTAAATTCTTTCTTTCTGATATGTAGCCTTTGAAATTTTATTTGCCGCAGATCTCTTGTCAGTGAACAATTTTAATTTTTATCTGTCAATTTCATATTGTTATTTTTGATCTTGAAAGACAGCATTACTGAGTACCCAATTCTATATTAACAGTTATTTTCTTTTTTTTTTTTTTTTTTTTGAGACGGAGTCTCGCTCTCGCCCGGGCTGGAGTGCAGTGGCCGGATCTTAGCTCACTGCAAGCTCTGCCTCCCGGGTTTACGCCATTCTCCTGCCTCAGCCTCCGGAGTAGCTGGGACTACAGGCGCCCGCCACCTCTCCCGGCTAGTTTTTTTGTATTTTTTAGTAGAGACGGGGTTTCACCGTGTTAGCCAGGATGGTCTCGATCTCCTGACCTCGTGATCCGCCCGTCTCGGCCTCCCAAAGTGCTGGGATTACAGGCTTGAGCCACCGCGCCCGGCCTTAACAGTTATTTTCTCTCAACATTTGTTGATACTACTCATTTTTAGTTTTTGCTTTACTATAATAATCAGATAAATATTATTTCATTATAAATTGTCCTTTTTTCAATGTTTGTATGGTCTGGTGTTTGGTTTTAATGTTTTATAATTTAACTAAAGTGAGTTTATTTTTATGTCATCTGTTAGAAATATATTCCTTAAATCGATGGATTTATACCTTTTCTTAATTTCTTTTTGAGAATCTCTTGAAATGGTGAATCGTTTTACATTTCTTTCCCCCCATATTTGAATTAAATAAATGTTAGACCTTGTGTTTCCATGCTACATTCTGGGTATATCGTTTAAACATTTTTTTTTCACTAGTTATCCTCTTACCTGTGTCTAACATATCATTAATAACTTGCACTTATTTTTAAATTATTTTTTGTTTCAGACCTGCTTTTTTTTTTTTTGGCGATGGAGTCTCGCTCTGTCACCCAGGCTGGAGTGCAATGGTGCAATCTTGGCTCACTGCAACCTCCACCTCCCAGGTTCAAGCGATTCTTCTATCTCAGCCTCCTGAGTAGCTGGACTACAGGCACCCACCACCATGCTCGGCTAATTTTTATATATATATATTTTTAGTAGAGACAAGGTTTCACCATCTTGGGCATGCTGATCTTGAACCCCTGACCTCGTGATCCACCCATCTTGGCCTCCCAAAGTGCTGGGATTACAGGCATGAGCCACCATGCCCAGCCAGACCTGCCCACTTTTTCTGTCATCTATTTTGTTTTACTATTGTTTTTACATCTTTCTAATAGTAGATTGTTTCTTTAAACAATTGATACATACCTGCTTAACTATTTCTGCACATTGACGATTTCAATACATTTACTTTTAACGGGTCTAGATATGCTATTCATTTCATTAACTTTTATTCATGGTGTCTTGCTTACCTCATCATTTTTAATACTGAACTCATTGTTCATCCTTAACTTGCCATCATTCTGTGGTGTGAAATGAGAATGCTATTATCCAGACTTCCTCTGTGAAGCTGACTCAATGTGTTAACTCAATATAGAAGTTTCAGCATTAACAAACTGGAATTTCTGATGGCCCGAGTCAGTAGTACCATCATTAGCATTACTGATAATAGCAGATCTTCCCAGAAGATCTGGGAAACCCTCACCCCGCTCCATCAGCTATCCAATACAAAGTGCCCACTGCTCAAGCTCCAGTTCACAGACTATTTTTGTGTTTGAAAGAGGAGATATTTTAAGAACTTGCCTAACCATTTTCAGGGATAGAAATGTTTCAAAGAGATCTTCTGAAATATATTTTTTCTATAGCAGCAGTCACTTGAAAGCAGCTAACTTGCAGTCATGACCAAAAGCTTAATCTTTCTTTCACTCTAGTCACACCTATTTTGTATCTTTGGGGACATCTCAGATTCAGATGCATTCATAGTATTCGATGATTTGGGACACTACTATAGATTCTTCAAAATGTGACAACATTCCAATGGTATTTTGGGAGGTATAGAAGGAGAGGAAAAACAGTGGCCTCAAGTCTCCCCTGACTTCTCTTCTTACAATATGTTTCATTGTTCAAAACTTTTACAACTATATTAATACAGCATTGACAGTGGGCATTCTTCTTTCCCTTCTGACTTTCATAGGATTGAAGGAAGTGTTTTGCTATGAAATTGCTATATGGGTTGTATTCACACAAATTTTGACTTTGTAAGGGCAATATTCTCCTCATTATTTTTAAATGCTTACCAGGATTCTCAGCATTATTTTCAGTTCTCCCTGTTTAAAGGCATATTTAAATAACTTGATGACTTGGATATATTATATATGTTACTCTGCTACAGAAACAGAAAAACCACCACCAAATTATATTCTAAGATACTTTGTACACCAATTGCACCGTCTTTTTTTATCTAAGACATTCAATTCTTCCACAGGTGGGAGCACATGAATTAGCATCATTTACTACTTGTAGCTTTCACTACAGACTCTCAGACTTATGAAGCCTAAAAGAAATAGAATACTTCTAGCTGGATTTAAAAGCTACAAATAAACAGAGGAAATATACACTATTTTGAAAGTACCACTTGAGTGTTATGCATGCATTTCAATATTATGTTGCTAATTTTAATTGCTCAAAGTTAAAGAGCTTAAATTTCCCCCTCATGCATTCCGGAATCACCCATTACTCCCACACATACATTGTTCGATAGAGCATAAACCTAAGTAAATAAAGATGTGGCAAAATGAAAAAATAAAATAACGTTATACCATTCTCATCTATGAATGGCATCAGTAGACAGATGTGAATAAAAGTAATGTGATTATAATTTTAAAAATCATATTTAATAGGATCCATTTATTATTAAATGAACATTAGGTTACTTAATGAATAATAAATCTTTGACACAACGAAAACTCTTAATGCAGAGTGAGACCAAAATGAAGGTAATAACTGTTTTTTTCCTAACCCTTGCTTTAGTTGGTCTTTCCACCAGACTGTCACTTTATTTTAAGGATATTATAATAGCACAAAGCCACCAGCTTTACCATTAGAGAGATCTTCATTAAATTATCTTTGTTGTAATAAAGGTCATCTGGAGGAAATACTGGTCTGGACACAATAATAAATGTTAGCTATTTTCCACTTTTAGACACAAATTGAAAGGATCATTTATAATGTCAAAAATATACTTTTTCTAACTAATCTATCCTATGACTAAGACACTATTAGCAATTAAAGTAGATAGAGCAAATCTAAATGTGGAGAGAAAAAGTAATTTCTACTTATGTTTGAACAGATGAAAGCACGAATACATTGAAAGCCTGAAATATTAGCTTGGGGGAATAAAATCACTTGGGAAAGCAAGAGCAGGATATACCAGCATTTAACTCTACACTTCCCCCAAGAAAAAATATACAGATAGCTATGTACAAAACAAAATAGCCCTGAGAGTGTTCAAGAGATCACTTAAGAAATTACGGCAACACAGTGAAGTGAAGCAAAAAAGAAAAAAGAAAGAAAAAAAAGAGAGAGAGAGACAGTGAATGAAAAAAAAAAAAAAAAAAAAACACGAATAGCCATATAGAAAAAGCAACTGCTGAAATCAGCATACCTGAGACAACAGAAACATCCTTTTTGGCTAGGAACAAAAAAAGCAGAAAGGGACTATCAGTATCAGCCACAAGGTGGAACCACCATGGCCCTCAGTAACCCACTCTGGCAGAAGACACTGGCATTTTTGCCGCAGGGGTAAGCAGCAGCCATTTCTGAGAGAAAACCCAGAGGAAAAGATGAAGATGTACTATCCCCTCCCATATCCCTTTTGCCCCACCAAAAATACCGTGACTGTTGTGCCAAACTAAGATTGAAACTACTACCTTTCTTAATCTGCATGTGTCTCTGACATATGAGCAGCAACCATTTCAAAAGCTCCCACATAAAAATGCTCATACTAAATTTATTCTGCTCCATAAGAGTGTTTATGGATTTACATTCCATTTGTGGACTGACTATCTCACTGGATCTTCTTTCCTGCAGTAAGAGGTGGTTTGGGTGCTGCTGAAGGCCGTTGTCTCAATTTGTCTGGTGTTTGCAGAAGAGATGTCTGCAAAGTAGTAGAAGATCTAATTGGTGCCTGCCGAAGAAGGATGAAGTGCTGTAGAGCATGGAGGATATTAATGCCGATTCCAACACCACTTATCATGTCAGATTATCAAGAACCCCTAAAACCTAAGTTGAAATGAAACTGACATAAAATAAAAATACATCAAAAGTGAAGTTATTTGCATCTAAGAATATTAAAATATACATATTAAGTACTTCCTTCTTGATAACTGTCTTGTATTTTCACTTATCAACATAAATGAATAAATACTAATTTCAAATATACCCAATACTATTTCTTTGTGAGTCACTAACAGATCTTAACAAAACCTTTAACAATGAGAAAACTGTTATTTTTGTTTTCCAAGATGGTGGACTGAAGGCATGGTTAGCCTGCCTCTTGCGCTTGGAAAGACAAAATGGTATGCAGAGATTCACACTGAACTTTCTTTCAAGAAGCAACACAAGAACTTAACAGGAAAATTGAAATGAGCCACAGACCATTTGAAAGAAGCAGCAGGATGCAGCTTACACCATAAGCTAGGCAGAAAATTTTGAGTTTCCTCAAAATTTATGTGAGAGGGGTGAGAGGGGGTGTGAGAGGGGGATAAACTGACTCTAAGGTATACACCTCCATTGGGAAACCTATCAATCTAGACCATGGGGGAAGACCTTAATCCTCCTCAGGGCTGGAGTTGATTTAGTGAAGAGTGGCGAGTATATGAGGAGTGGCATTGGGATGTGCTTTGAGTCTCCAGCACGTTCCCAGTTTCTGGCAGGATGGAGGGAAGCCATTTCTGATTCTACCTCAGAGAGGACCTCCCAGAAGTCTGCCCGCTAACTCAAATGCTGGTCACAGGTTGAGAGAACCTCCCAACTGAAATGTTTGATAGAATCGTGTGTGGGGACAAACTCCCCAGGCCAGAACTGAGAGGTGAGTGGGACGTGTGATGCAGCAGCAAGCACAGGAGCTGGAAGCCCCTGCTCTGCAGGTGGATCAGGAGGGGTGTGGCCTGAAGGCTGCAGTTACTGTCTCAATAGGAGAGGCTTATGGTATGGGTCAGTTTTGAGCTCTGAGTTCAGACTTCTTGAAACTTAGCTAGCTACTCCCCTCCCAATGTAACAGTGTGGATGTGAGACCTGCCTTGTCAAGGGTGTGGGAGCTGGATGGGGCTTACTGCCAAGCTGCTATTCCTCATTCTTCATATGGACTCTCCTTGAACAGAGGCAGAGGCAGCTTCACTTCTCTCTGGAAAATTACCCCAGTGGCCCAAGAACTGCCTTCCAATTCCCACTGGAGCCACTGCTTGTCCCACACGTAGAGAGGCAGAGCATCACTTTACCTGACCTTGTTCCCACCTGGCTTTGCTCAACCACCTACCCTCGTAGATTAACACAAATAACAGAAGAAACTTTTAGAAGCGCTTTGGCTCTCCGTTCCCTGAGACACCAGAGTACCTCCCATGGGTAACATAAGGCAAGTCCAAATCTCACCACTACCACCAGAACAGCTGGCAGTCTTTTGCAAGCACCACATCTTGGCTGAAGGCGAACTGACACAGTCCATTAGAGCATCTTGAATTCAGAACATTCAATGTCATGGCAGGCCAGGGAGCCTCTTCTGCCCCAATTTGGCTCTCTATCACACATTCTCTCTCACACACACACACACACATACACATCACACACACTCACACATCAACCTACTGGCAAACCAAGGGAAACACACACACAACACACACACACACACGCACACACCTGCTCAATTCAGGCCATTATCCCTGATGAACATCAATGCAAAAATTCTCAATAAAATACTGGCAAACTGAATCCAGCAGCACATCAAAAAGCTTATCCACCACGATCAAGTGGGCATCTTTGGGATGAAAGGCTGGTTCAACATACACAAATCAATAAATGTAATTGAGCACATAAACAGAACCAAAGGCAAACACCAGACAATTATTTTGATAGATGCAAAAATGCCTCTGATAAAATTCAACATCCCTTCCTGTTAAAAACTCTCAATAAACTAGGTATTGATGGAACATATCTTAAAATAATAAGAGCTATTTCATACAGCCAATATCATAAAGAATAGGCAAAAGCTGAAAGCATTCCATTTGAAAACTGGTACAAGACAAGGAAGCCCTCTGTAACCACTTCTATTCAACATAGTATTGGAAGTTCTCGCCAGGGCAATCAGGCAATAGAAAGAAATAAAGGGTATTCAAATAGGAACAGAGAAAGTCAACTTGTCTCTGTTTGCAAATGACATGACTTCATATTGAGAAAACCCCATCATCTCAACTGAAAAACTTCTTGAACTGATAAGCAACTTCACCAAGGTCTCAAGATACAAAATCATTGTGCAAAAATCACAAGCATTCCATTACACCAACAATAGTCAAGCAGAGAGCCAAATCACGAATGAACTCCCATTCACAATCGCTACAAAGAGAGTAAAATACCTAGGAATACAACTAGGAGTACAAGGGATGTGAAGGACCTCTTCAAGGACAACTGCAAACCACTGCTCAAGGTAATAAGAGAGGACACAGATGAATGGAAAAACATTCCATCCTCATGAATAGGAAGAATCAATATGGTGAAAATGGCCATACTGCCCAAACATTAGAGATTCAATGCTATACCCATCAAAATACCGTTGACATTTTTCACAGAATTAGAAAGAACTATTTTAAATGTCATATGGAATCAAAGAATACCCCATATAGCCAAGACAATCATAAACAAAAATAACAAAGCTGGTGGCATTACGCTAACTTCAAACTGTACTAGAAGACTACGGTACCAAAACAGCAGGCTACTGCTGCCAAAACAGACACATAGATCAATGGAGCAGAACAAAGACCTCAGAAATAACATCACACATCTATGAACACCTGATCTTTGACACACCTCCCAGTAGATGATGCTGGGAAAACTGGCTTGCCACATACAGAAAACCAAAACTTGACCCCTTCCTTACACATTATACAATAATTAACTCAAGATGGATTAAAGACTTAAATGTAAAATCCAAAACCATAAAAACCCTAGAAGAAAACCTAGGCAATACCATTCAGGACACAGGCAAGGACAAAGACTTCATGACAAAAATGTCAAAAGCAATTGCAACAAAAGCCAAAATTGACAAATCGGATCTAATTAAACTAAAGACCTTCTGCACAGCAAAGAAACTATCATCAGCATGAGCAATCAACCTACAGGATGGGAGAAAATTATTGCAACCTACCCATCTGACAAAGGTCTAATAACAAAATTGACAAGGAACTTAAACATATTTACAAGCAAAAAAAGCAAACAACCCCTTTAAAATTGAGCAAAGGATATGAACAGAAACTTATCAAAAGAAGACATTTATCTAACCAACAAATATATTTTTTAAAAGCTCAACAACACTGATCATCAGAGAAGTGAAAATCAAAACTACAATGAGATACCATCTCACATCCATCAGAATGGTGATTATTAAAAAGTTAAGAAACAATAGATGCTGGTGAGGCAGAGAAGAAAGAGGAACGCTTTTACACTGTTGGGAAAACTGTAAATTAGTTCAACCATTGTGGAAGACAGTATGGTGATTCCTCAAGGATCGAGAACCAGAAACACCATTTGACCCAGTAATCCCATTACTAGCTATATACCCAAAGGAATATAAGTCATTCCACTATAAAGACACATGCACATGTAAGTTTATTGTAGCACTATATATAATAGCAAAGACATGAAACCAACCCAAATGCCCTTCAGTGCTACAATGGATAAAGAAAATGTGGTGCATATACATCATAAAATACTGTGCAGTCATAAAAAGGAATGAGATCATGTCTTTTGCAGGCACATGGATGAAGCCATTATACCGAGCAAACTAACACAGTAACAAAAAAATCAAACACCGGATGTTCTCACTAATAAGTGAAAGTTGAACATCGAGAAAACAAGGACACAGTGAGGGGAACAACACACAACATGGCCCGCCTGGGCCTGGGTGTGAGGGAAGAGAACTTGGAGGATAAGTCAATAGATGCAATAAACCACCATGGCAAAGGATACCTATATAACAAACCTGTACGTTCTGCACATGTATCCCGTATTTTTTAAATTTAAAAACAGGAAATACATATGTACGTACATACATACATACATACATACATACACACACACATACATTCTTCCCGGATCTTCATTCCTGGTAAGCCAAGGAACCTGGAGAAACACCAGCATTCTGTCCCTCTGAAAATGCAGGACAGGTCTACCTTCATCAGCATACAATTTTGGACCAAATGTGGTAACTGCAGGTCCACCCCACAATGAGTAATTGAAAATTGTGGCAGTATTTCAGATCCTAAAAAAACTGATGAAGTAATTTGTGACACATTTGGGTTGTTTTTGCCTTTTCCTACTATGAAGAGTGCTAGTAGGAAGAAGGAAGAACGGTGTACAAATATCTGTTGATTCTCTGCTTTCAGAATCCTTTGCTTGTTTGTGTGTTTGTTTGTTCCTTCTTGAGACAGGACATCACTCCAGTCAGCCAGGCTTTTCCAGTCTGTAATTTTTGTTGTTTCCTTTTGTCAAGTTTTAGAAGATTTTATTTTATTTCTATTGAATTTTAAGGCATTTTTAGATATGTATTAAAACATTATCTCACATGCTGTGTGTTACATTTCATTTATTTTCATCGTCCCTTTTTTATTTTATTATTTTATTTTATTATAGTTTATACTCTAGGGTATATATGCACAACGTGTAGGTTTGTTACATATGTATACATGTGCCATGTTGGTGTGCTGCACCCATTAACTCGTCATACACATTAGGTGTATCTCCTAATGCTATCGTTCCCTCCTCCCCCCACCCCACAACAGGCCCTGGTGTGTGATATTCCCCTTCCTGTGTCCAGGTGTTCTCATTGTTCAATTCCCATCCATGAGTGAGAACATGTGGTGTTTGGTTTTCTGTTCTTGCAGTAGTTTGTTGAGCATGATGGTTTCCAGCTGCATCCATGTCCCTACAAAGGACATGAACTCATCCTCTTTTATGGCTGCATGGTATTCCATGGTGTATATGTGCCACATTTTTGTAATCCAGTCTATCATTGATGAACATTTGTGTCGGTTCCAAGTCTTTACTCTTGTGAATAGTGATGCAATAAACATACGTGTGCATGTGTCTTTATAGCAGCATGATTTATAATCCTTTGGGGATATAGCCAGTAATGGGAAGTCTGGGTCAAATGGTATTTCTAGTTCTAGATCCTTGAGGAATCGCCACACTGTTTTCCACAATGGTTGAACTAGTTGACAGTTCCACCAACAGTGTAAAAGTGTTCCTATTTCTCCACATCCTCTCCAGCACCTGTTGTTTCCTGACTTTTTAATGATCACCATTCTAACTGGTGTGAGATGGTATCTCATTGTGGTCTTGATTTGCATTTCTTTGATGGCCAGTGATGATGAGCATTTTTTCATGTGTCTGTTGACTGCATAAATGTCTTCTTTTGAGAAGTGTCTGTTCATATCCTTTGCCCACTTTTTGATGGGGTTGTTTGT
The DNA here is from genome assembly GCF_009764315.1 of Trachypithecus francoisi. Lineage (NCBI taxonomy): Eukaryota > Metazoa > Chordata > Mammalia > Primates > Cercopithecidae > Trachypithecus > Trachypithecus francoisi. The sequence goes on from NW_022681458.1 coordinate 116,188,179, forward strand.
TTTCTTTTCTTGTAAATTTCTTTGAGTTCTTTGTAGGTTCTGGATATTAGCCCTTTGTCAGATGAGTAGATTGCAAAAATTTTCTCCCATTTTGTAGGTTGCCTGTTTATTCTGATGGTAGTTTCTTCTGCTGTGCAGAAGCTTTTTAGTTTAATTAAATTCTATTTGTCAATTTTGGCTTTTTTTGCCATTGCTTTTGTTGTTTTAGACATGAAGTCCTTGCCCATGCCTATGTCCTGAATGGTATCGCCTAGGTTTTCTTCTAGGGTTTTTATGGTTTTAGGTCTAACACTTAAGTCTCTAATCCATCTTGAATTAATTTTTGTATAAGGTGTAAGGAAAGGATACAGTTTCAGCTTTCTACTTATGGCTAGCCACTTTTCCCATCAGCATTTATTAAATAGGGAAACCTTTCTCCGTTTCTTGTTTTTGCCAGATTTGTCAAAGATTAGATAGCTGTAGAAGTGTGGTATTGTTTCTGAGGGCTCTGTTCTGTTCCATTGGTCTGTAGCTCTGTTTTGGTACCAGTACCATGCTGTTTTGGTTACCATAGCCTTGTAGTATAGTTTGAAGTCAGGTATCGTGATGCCTCCAGCTTTGTTCTTTTGACGTAGGATTGTCTTGGCAATGTGGGCTCTTTCTTGGTTCTATATGAACTTTAAAGTAGTTTTTTCTAATTCTGTGAAGAAAGTCACAACCTGTTCCGGCACCAGCTTCTACTATGGCTGACGCGAGAAGAAGTAGGAAGGATGGTGGAAGAAGTCAGAAGCTTATATTATTTAGGCGGGGAAATGCTATGTCAGGAGCACCAATTATTAGGGGTACTAGTCAGTTTCCAAAACCTTAATGGGGATGGCATTAAATCTATAAATTACTTTGCGCAGTATGGCAATTTTCACAATATTGATTCTTCCTATCCATGAGCATGGAATGTACGGAATGTTCTCCCATTTGTTTCTGTCCTCTTTTATTTCATTGAGCAGTGGTTAGTAGTTCTCCTTGAAGAGGTCCTTCACATCCCTTGTAAGTTGGATTCCTAGATATTTTATTCTCTTTGAAGCAATTGTGAATAGAAGTTCACTTATGATTTGGTTCTCTATTTGTCTGTCATTGGTGTATAAGAATGCCTGTGATTTTTGCAAATTGATTTTGTATCCTGAGACTGCTGAAGTTGCTTATCAGTTTAAGGAGATTTTGGGCTGAGATGATGAGGTTTTCTAAATATACAATCATGTCATCTGCAAACAGGGGCAACTCGACTTCCTCTTTTCCTAATTGAATACCCTTTATTTCTTTCTCTTGCCTGGTTGCCCTGGCCAGAAGTTCAACACTATGTTGAATAGGAGGGGTGAGAGAGGGCATCCCTGTCTTGTGCTAGCTTTCAAGGGGAATGCTTCCAGTTTTTGCCTATTCAATATGATATTGGCTGTGGGTTTGTCATAAATAGCTCTTATTATTTTGAGATATGTTCCATCAATACCGAATTTATTAAGTTTTTAGCATGAAGAGCTGTTGAATTTTGTCAAAGGCCTTTTCTGTATCTATTGAGATAATCATGTGGTTTTTGTCTTTGGTTCTGTTTATATGCTGGATTACGTTTATTGATTTGTGTATGTTGAACCAGTCTTGCATCCCAGGGATGAAGCCCACTTGATCATGCTGGATAAGCTTTTTGAAGTGCTGTGGATTTGGTTTGCCAGTGTTTTATTGAGGATTTTTGCATGGATGTTCATCAGGGATATTGGTCTAAAATTCTCTTCTTTTTTGTTGTGTCTCTGCCAGGCTTTGGTATCAGGATGATGTTGGCCTTACAAAATGAGTTAGGGAGGATTTCCTCTTTTTCTATGGATTGGAATAGTTTCAGAAGGAATGGTACCAGCTCCACCTTGTACCTCTGGTAGAATTCGGCTATGAATCTTTCTGGTCCTGGACTTTTTTGGATGGTAGGCTATTAATTATTGTCTCAATTTCAGAGCCTGTTATTGGTCTATTCAGGAATTCAACTCCTTACTGGTTTAGTCTTGGGAGAATGTATGTGTCCAGGAATTTATCCATTTATTCTAGGTTTTCTAGCTTATTTATGTAGAGGTGTTTTTAGTATTCTCTGATGGTAGTTTGTATTTCTGTGGGGTAAGTGGTGATATCCGCTTTATCATTTTTTATTGCATCTATTTGATTCTTCCCTCTTTTCTTCTTTATTAGTCTTGCTAACTGTCTATCAATTTTGTTAATCTTTTCAAAAAACCAGCTTCTGGATTCATTGATTTTTTGAAGGGTTCTTTGTGTCTCTGTCTCCTTCAGTTCTGCTCTGATCTTAGTTATTTCTTGCCTTCTGCTAGCTTTTGAATGTGTTTGCTCTTGCTTCTCTAGTTCTTTTAAATGTGATATTAGGATGTCAATTTTAGATCTTTCCTGCTTTCTCTTGTGCGCATTCATTGCCATAAATTTTACTCTATACACTACTTTAAATGTGTCCAGAGATTCTGGTATGATGTATCTTTGTTCTCATTGGTTTCAAAGAACATCTTTATTTCTGCCTTCATTTCGTTATGTAACTAGTAGTCATTCAGAGCAGGTTGTTTAGTTTCCATTTAGTTGAGCATTTTTGATTGAGTTTCTAATCCTGAGTTCTTGTTTGATTGCAGTGTGGTCTGAGAGACAGTTTGTTATAATTTCTGTTCTTTTATTTCCTGAGGAGTGCTTTACTTCCAACTATGTGGCCATTTTGGAATAAGTGCGACGTGGTGCTGAGAAGAATGTATATTCTGTTGATTTGGGGTGGAGATTTCTGTAGATGTCTATTAGGTCTGCTTGGTGCAGAGTTGGGTTCAATTCCTGTATATCCTTAACTTTCTGTCTCATTGATCTCTCTAATGTTGACAGTGGGGATTAAAGTCTCCCATTATTATTGTTGGGAGCCTAAGTCTCTTTGTAAGTCTCTAAGGACTTGCTTTATGAATATCTGGGTGCTCCTGAATTGGGTGCATATATTTTGGATAGTTAGCTCTTCCTGTTGAATTGATCCCTTTACGATTATGTAATAGCCTTCTTTGTCTCTTTTGATCTTTGTTGGTTTAAACTCTGTTTTATCAGCGATTAGGATTGCAACCCCTGCCGTTTTTGTTTTCCATTTCCTTGGTAGATCTTCCTCCATCCCTTTATTTTGAGCCTATGGTGTGGCCTCTGTGTCCTAACCCAGTTCCACTCCTATCATATTTCCCATAACACTGATGAGTAAATCTGATTCAACTGTTCTATAATCACAATTTAAGCTGTGTCCATTAAATTCCCTGAGGAATGCAAAAGGATACAACCTAAGACACAAAACTTAATTGACTGCTGATATTTCATTGGTAAATTGGGTAACTGATGAGTAAATGTAGTGGAACCGGTGTGGGGCATTAGTTATATAAGGGGTGAAGCAGCAAGATACTTCATTATTCAAAGGTGTTTGAAAGAAATTGAAACACAGGAGTGTGTGTATTCAGCTGAAATAAAATTAGAAAACCCGGAAATAAATCTCAGTTGGGGTGTAAAAAAATGGCATTGAGGAGATTCTGGGTCAATCGTCCAACTGTGTAAACTGGATCTTGGAAGCAGGATCCCTTTCCTGCAATGAGACTTGTTTATTGGTGTGGTGTTTCAGTGGAAACGATTTTGAAGAATGGCCCCTTCCTTTTGTGTATCTGCTGATTAGATTTCATTCGAAATCTGGGGTTTTAAACTCTATTTAAATGTTAACATAATTCATTCAAATGGCAAAAAATCAACAGGTTCTTTGATGTGGAATCATCACAGATCCATTTTTTCTTAGGTACAGTTATTAAAGTTGACCTACCAGAGTGAAACGATTGTGGAGAATAGCTCCTTCCTTTAGTGTATTTGCTGATTAGATTTAATGGTAGATTTATCATTAGGTACAGTGATCAAAGTTGACCTACCCAAGAGTAGAGATGTCCAGGACAGAACTCAGGACTCTGTAGAATCACAGAATCCTGGGTGCAACACTGTTCAAGCACATAAATATGGTCATTCAGAGTGTTTCGGTGTGACATGTGTGTGAATTGCAGTGGAATGAGTATGACACGCAGACAGGTTATCAAGTGGACTCACCTCAAAATCAGTTATGGGCATTACGAACACCGATGCCAAGGTCCTGGATCCAGAGAAAAGAACTCCAACATCCTGTGTAAAGCCACGGCATCTGGCTTTCTCATGCTTCTGGGGATCATGCCCCTGAAGAAGGTGACTCCTTCCTCCTTGTGGAGCATGTTTCTCAGCAGGTCTCATTTCTTCTTCCAGGACTCTGTCCAACAGAAAGGGGAAGCCTTCTGATAGAGCACACCTGGCCCATGAAAAGAAAAGGGAAAGAAAGGAGGCCAAAGGTCACAATCCCCTCATTCCACCATCCTCCCTAAAATCATCCTGATTTCATGGGCCCCGAGCCCGGGGAAGGTTCTGTATACTTTAAGGCCTTGGCGTCTGGCATAAATTCTATTCTCTTTCTCGTTATCTGAAAAATTTTAAGAAAATCCCTAGAGCCAGGATCTTTATTCCTAGTAAGCCAAAAGTCCCGAAGAAACACCCAAATTCTGTCCCTCTTAGTTTCGGAAACAAGTCTACCTTCATCAGCATGAAATTTTGCATGAAATGTGTTAACTGCAAGTCCACCACACAATGCTTAACTGGAATATCAAGCAACATCTCAGATGATGAAAAATAGATGCAAGAATCCTAAGACCAATGGCTTATTTTTCCCTTTCTTACTAAACAACTGCCAGTATTACAATGGTATGGAAATCTCTTTTAGACGTCCTGCTTTTAAATCTCTATGTTTCTTCTTGAGACAGGGACTCACTGCCATCACCCAGGCATTTACAGTGTTTAATTCTGGTTATATGCTATTCTCAAATTTAGAACTTTTCATTTCATCTCTCTCAAATGTTGATCCATTATCACATACGTATTAAAATATTATCTCCCATGTTGTGTAATATGTTGTATTTATTTTCATTCTTTCTTAAATGAACCAAAGGTTTTAGTTGGCATAGATTCTGATTAGTCAAGTTTTCTGATTTCATGATTTCTTAAATTGCCGTCATACGTCCGCAATCACTGGAAATAGAATGTCATGAGTATTTCTCTTTTCTTGCAATCATAAATTCAGGGAATGTCATCAATTGGTATGTCGGTGATTGCATGATTTCCTGAAAGTCTTTCACAGTCTGAATAGTGCACTGAGTATTTCGTCTAACTTCAGTGCATGTTTCCAACACTTGATGATTTATGATTTGGGTATATGGCTTCCACAAGAGCATTTCTTGCAAAGGCATGTGTTGTTCCCCACTGGCAAGTCATTTCATTCGGATACAGAATCAATAGGCTGAACATGGAAAGGTTATCGCTGAAATATCTTTTTGACTCCACAAATCTCTTCTTTGATATTAAGGAATCAAATATGCTGTGTTATTAACTGTACTTCATTGACAATTCTCAATTCAGAAAGTAAAGGTCCGACTTCCTGTCCTTCAATGCCTGAAAGGATGATTGTATATCCCAAAAGCAAATAGTTGGAAGCACATCCCAGTTCAAACACACACACACATCCAGACATATAAACACAAACAAAATCACGCTCACACAGGCATGATTGTGCATGCCCACAAGCTCACGCAAGCAAACACACACACACAAACACACACACTGTTTCATAAGTACAGAATTATTCACTAGCAATATTTTAAGTAAACTAACGCAAATGTGACGCATCAGGAGTCCATGAACACTGGCACACTCACTTCTCTGCAAGGGAGGACCAGGAGATTCAAAGGGAAGAACAAACACAGCAAGAGGGCTCTCTTTGTGTACCAGTGATCTCAGGGAAAGTCTCCACCAACACGCAGGAGTCCGCGCGCACACACCCACACACCCACGAGGGGGTTGGCGCACACACACACACACACCATCACATACACAGTCAATCCGACATAAAGTAATGAGGAGCCCAGGTTTCTGTCTACACAAGAGGGACAACTGGATAGTGATGGCTGCGTTTCAGGATGAGCCCAGACATGGGAAACATCGAGTTTTGCAGTCGTGAGTCTTCTGAACTTGTGGAGGGATTGTCTGTGTATTTGTATTCATGGTAGATGACATTCAGTGTGAATTTCTGAATAGGACATAGTGTGGTGTAGGGTTGCGCGTGAGGTTATTGCAGGGGATGGGGTTGACTATTTTCTCTTGGGGTGTGTTTCATTCTTCATTTGTTGGTGAGCACCAGAAGTTGAAATTTTGCGAACGTGGGACTTCTGTGGATCCTTCACGCCACCTTGAGTAGTGGAAACTGCAACGCATTTGAAGAGAGGAAGGGTGTTCTTCTTTTGAACCTGCCTCGCCGTTTTTACATTGCTTGTTGAATGGACCTCAGGCGCAATCATAAATTCGGGGAATGTCATCAATCAGCCTCTCGGTGATTGCATGATTTCCTGAATGTCTTTCACAGTCTTATTTGTGCGTTGAGTATTTCATCTAACTTCAATGCATGTTTCCAGCACTCGATGCTTTATGATTTGGCTCTCTAGCTTTGACAAGAGCATTTCCTGCAAAGACTTATCTTGTACCCCACTGGCAAGTCATTTCACTCGAATAATATAGAATCAAGAATCTGAACATGGAAAGGTTATTGCTGCAATGTCTATTGGATTCCACGGATCCCTGCACACACACACACACACACACACACACACAGAGACAGGTGTACAGTCATTCCTACATAACATAATGTGGTCCTCAGGTTTTTGTCTATGCAAAAGGGACAACTGGTTAGTGATGGCTGCATTTCAAGATGATCCCATATCTAATATGTTGTTGTGGAGTTTTGAGTATTCTGATCATGTGAAGGGACTGTCTCTGTGCATGCGTTTTCACAGTAGGTGACATCCTGTGTGAATATCTATGTACTACATTTTGAGGTGTAGGTTTCCCCCTCAGGTTACTGGATGGATTTGAATTTATTATTCGGTCTTGGTTTGTTTTGATGAGTCAATTTTTAGGTGAGAGTAGGTGAAATTTTGCTAATGTGGGATATATGTGAATCATTCTCGTGAATGTGAATAATTGAAACTGGGATGCATTTGTAACATTGGAAGGGTGTTCTTATTTTTTACCCCAAGTTTTTTTGCATTTGTTTTCAAGCAACCTCAGGTGTCCTGGGTAGAACTGAGGTAATTTTTGGAACAGACAAATAGATGCTGCTAATTTTATGGTGTCAGTTTACGTTTAATTTAAAGTGAAAATTTTCTCACCAGTACGTAATTCATTTTCAAATAAGTTATACTTACCATAAATGGAGTAATACACAATACACTGATGTGTGTGAGTATGAAACTACAGTCAAATGAGAAAGTTCTTAAATAAACTGCATTTCATGAGTAAAGGATGGCATTTTGGGAAATTCTAGATCAACCATCCAGCTGTGCAATCTGTGTCTTTGAAGCAGTATCCCTGTCCTGGGAGTTGTTTTTCTCTGGTGGTATCTCACTGGAAACTAGTTTGGGGAATAGCTCCTTCACTTTTTATATTTGCTTGTTACTTTTCATTGTAAATCTGTGTTTTTAAACTGCATTTAAATGTTAATAGAATCTTCCAAATAAAACAACCAACAGGTCTTTTCATTTCTAATCATCACAGATCAATCTCTTGTTAGTTATGGTGATCAGTGTACTCACCTGAGAGTAAATGACACCTTGGCAGAACACAGGGCTCCATAGAAGTACAGAATCTTGGGTCCAACCCTGTCCAAGCATCAAAATGTGTATATTAACAATGTGTCTGTGTGAATTGTGTGTGAAGTAAAGTGAGATTAATAAAACTTGCAGTAGATTATTAATTTGGCTTACTTTGTAATCAGCGAATGAGCTTTAAAGAATATCAATGACCAGTGCCTACCCCCCAGAGATAAGAGCTTCCCGTGTCTTGTGTGAAACCATGGCATCTGGACTGCTCATGATTCTGAAGATAATTCTCCTGTCCCCCATGGTTTCAGAATCACTGCAGGTGGTGGAAACAGATAACACATCAGTCCCTTGCTCTCTCTGTTCTCTTCACTCAGGAAAACTCTCACTGGGACCAAGGAAAATCCTATGGTTTCCTAGGGAGAAGGATTTTTCTCAGGAGAGAAAATGGTGGCTCCTTCCTCCCTATTGAGCCTCTTCCCCAGGATTGCCCCTTTGTCTCTCCAGGACTCTGTTCATGAGACCCAAGATGCCCCCTGGTTGAGCACATCTGGCCTATGAACAAATAAGGGGAAGGAATGGTTCCAAAGATTGTACTATGCTCACTCCACCATCCCCTCTGAAAGTATCCTGACTTCATCAGCCCTGGGTCAGAAGCTGTTTCTTTATACCTCTAGGCTTTGCCTCACAGCCTAAATCCTGCCCCATTTCCTACATCTTGTAAATTTTCACAAAACCTGTACAGCCTAGATCTTCATTCCTGACAGGCCAAAGGGAGATACACCAGAATTCTGTCCCTCTGAGACTGCAGGACATCTCAGCTTCCATCAACATGAAATTTTGCATCAAATATAGTCACTGCAGGTCCACCTCGCAATGAGTAGTGGGAGATGAGACAACATCTCAGACCCTGTACAGTTTTTGGCCAAGCTCATTGAGTTTGGCAATGCTTTTACTCTATAAGTCAGTTGTGAAAACACTTAGGATTCATATTATTTAGCCTTTTAATCAGTCTGTTATTATTTTCAATGTATTTGCTACACTTTAGCTTAATATTGCTGATAAACTTTGATGCAAAATTCTCAATATAGTAGTGGCAAACCAAATCCAGCAATACATCAAAAAGCTTATCCACCAAGATCAAGTCGGCCTCATCCCTTGGGTGCAAGGCTGGTTCAACATATGCAAAACAATAAAGTAATTCACCACATAGACAGAACTAAAGACAAAAACCCCATGATTATTTCAGTTGACTCAGAAAAGGTCTTTGATACAATTCAACATTCTTTTATGTTAAAAACTCTCATGAGGCCGGGCGCGGTGGCTCAAGCCTGTAATCCCAGCACTTTGGGAGGCCGAGACGGGCGGATCACGAGGTCAGGAGATCGAGACCATCCTGGCGAACATGGTGAAAACCCCGTCTCTACTAAAAAAAAGAATACAAAAACTAGCCAGGCGAGGTGGCAGGCGCCCGTAGTCCCAGCTACTCGGGAGGCTGAGGCAGGAGAATGGCGTAAACCCGGGAGGCGGAGCTTGCAGTGAGCTGAGATCCGGCCACTGCACTCCAGCCTGGGCGACAGAGCAAGACTCCATCTCAAAAAAAAAAAAAAAAAAAAACTCTCATGAAACTAGGTATTGATGGAACATGCCTCAAAATAATAAGAGCCATTTATGACAAACCCACAGTCAATATCATATTGAATAGGCAAAAGCTGGAAGCATTCCATTTGAAAATTGGCACAAGGCAAGGATGCCCTCTCTCACCACCACTCCTATTCAATATAGTGTTGGAAGTTCTGGCCCAGGCAATCAGGCAAGAGAAAGAAATAAGCATATTCAAACAGGAAAAGAGGAAGTCGAACTGTCTCTTTTTGCAGATGACATGATCCCATATCTATAAAATCCCATCACCTCAGCCCAAAAGATTCTTAAGCTACAAGCAACTTCAGCAAAGTCTCAAGATACAAAATCAGTGTGCAAAAATCTCAAGCATTCTTATACACCAACAATAGACAAGAAGAGAGCCAAATCACAAATGAATTCCCATTTACGATTGCTACAAAGAGTATAAAATACCTAGGAATACAGCTAACAAGGCAAGTGAAGGACCTCTTCAAGGTGAACTACAAACCACTACTCAAGGAAATAAGAGAGGACACAAACAAATGGGAAAACATTCCGTGCTCATGGGTAAGAAGAATCAATATCATGAAAATGGCCATACTTCCCAAACTAATTCATAGATTCAATGCTACTCCCATAAACTACCATGGACATTCTTTACAAAATTAGAAAAAACTACTTCAAAATTCATATGGAATGAAAAAAGAGCCCATCTGCCCAGGACAATCCTAAGCAAAAATAACAAAGCTGGAGGCATCGTGCTACCTGACTTCAAACCATATTATAAGGCTACAGTAACCCAAACAGCATGGTAGTGGTGCAAAACAGACACATACACCAATAGAATGGAATAGAGATATCAGAAATAAGACTGCACATCTACAACCATTTTATTCTGGATGAAAACAAGCAATGGGGAAAGGATTCCCCGTTTAATAATAAATGCTGCTGGAATAACTGGCTAGATATATGCAGAAAACTGAAACTGGACCCCTTCTTTATATCTTATACAAAAATGAACTGAAAATGGATTAAATATTTAAATGTAAAACCCAAAACTATAAAAATCAAACCCCATATAAAACTGAGCAAAAACTGGGTGCAGTAGCTCATGCCTGTAATCTCAGAAGTTTGGGAAGGTGAGGTGGGCAAATAACTTGAGGCCAGGAGTTCAAGATCAGCCTGGCCAACTGGTGAAACTCAGTCTCTACTAAAAATACAATAAATTAGCCGGATGTGGTGGCAGGTGTCTGTAATCCCAACTACTCAAGAGGCTGAGACAGAAGAATCTCCCGAATCTGGGAGGCAGAGGTTGCAGTGACCCGAGATTGTGCCACTGAACTCTACCCTGGGTGACACAGCAAGACTCTGTCTTAAAAAGTGAAAATACCATCCTGGCTAACACAGTGAAACCCCGTCTCCACTAAAAAATACAAAAAAACTAGCCGGGCGAGGTGGCGGGCGCCTGTAGTCCCACCTACTCGGGAGGCTGAGACAGGAGAATGGCGTGAACCCGGGAGGCGGAGCTTGCAGTGAGCAGAGATCCGACCACTGCACTCCAGCCTGGGCGGCAGAGCAAGACTCCGTCTCAAAAAAAAAAAAAAAAAAGTGAAAATAAAAATATTTTTAAAAGTAGGCAAAGGATATGAACAGACACTTCTCAAAAGAAGACATTTATGCAGCCAACAAATATATGAAAAAAAACCCAACGTTACTGATCATTAGAGAAATACAAATCAAAACCACAGTCAGATGCCATCTCATGCCAGTCAGAAGGAGATTATTAAAAGTCAAGAACACAGACGCTGGTGAGACTGTGGGGAAACAGGAACACTTTTACACTGGTGGAGCGAATGTAAATTCAACCACTGTGGAAGACAGTGTGGTGATTTTTCAAAGACCTAGAATCAGAAATACCATTTGACCCAGCAATGCCGTTACTGGGTATATACCCAAAGGAATATAAATTCTTGTATTATAAACATACTTGCATGCATATGTTCATTGCCACACGATTCACAATAGCAAAAACATGGAATCAACCCAAATGCCCATGAGTGACAGACTGGATACAGAAAATATGATACATATACACCATGGAATACTATGCAGCCATAAAAAGGAATGAGATCATGTCTTTTGCAGGGACATGGATGAAGCTGGAAGCCGTTATTCTCAGCAAACTAATGCAGGAACAGAAAACCAAATACACATGTTCTCACTTATAAGTGGCAGATGAACAATGAGAAAACACAGACACAGGGAGGGGAAAAACATACACTGGAGGCTGTCTGGTGGTGAGTGGGGAGGGAGTACATCAGAATAAATAGCTAATGCATGTGGGGCTGAATACCTAGGTTATGGGTTGATAGGTACAGCAAACCACCATGGCACACAGTTACCTATGTAACAAACCTGAACGTCCTGCACATGTATCCTGGAATTAAAATGAAATAAAATAAAATTTTTAAAAACTTTATTTTTTCTAAGTCCTGTTTGCGATTTTCAACGTGAACTTTCTAGTAGACATTTATCATATATAGAATTACATAGTTGACTTTGAACAACTATGGTTCTGCCATTCTTTAAAATGCAAATTCTTTATGAGTATGTGTGTATATATGTACACATGTGTGTATATATATTTGTGTGTGTATATATGTGTGTATATATATGTGTGCATGTATGTGTGTGTGTGTGTGTGTGTATATATATATAATACTCCTGGTGTTCCGTTTGAGTAGGCTGAGAAGGAGGAGGAGGAGAGGGAGGGGGAGGAGTGGTTGTTCTTGCAGTCTCAGAGGTAGCTAGGTGGAAGAGAATCTGTACAAATGAACACATGAAGTTCTCATTTGTAAGTGTGAGTTAAATAATTCTACACCTGGACATAGAAGTGGAATGATAGACACTAGAGATCTGGAAGCATGAGAGGGTGGGAGGGGCAAAGAATAAACAGTGGTTCAGATATCTGGATTCCTTCATCCCAAATGGTGTACAACTGTTACTCTTTAATTTGTGTCCACTTACCAGCAAGTTTGAGAGGAGTGAGCCAAGCTCAGAAAGGCATTCAGCCCTAAAATCAGATGTGCATGGCAATGGGCAGAAGTCCCCTCTCCCTCTCTCAGAACAAATCCAAGCTTCCTTTATACCCCTTACCCAAAGGAAAGTTATCTTCCAACATGTATTTCTGCCGGAGGCAAAACGTTTTATATTTTATGAAAAAAAACCTTGTAACTTGGTAAAACTTCCAAATTAATATTGGAAAAACAGTAGGACACTCTCTTTGGGACATAATCTTTGAGACATTTCAGCAGCATATACCGCTTGTAATTGGTCCTGAAAAAATCCAGACAGCATAAACTTGAGAATGTTCATGAGGAACAGAAAAGTACACATTTACTCACATATTTTACATTAAAGTTTATCAAGGGTAGAAATTCAAAAATCTGTTTTACTATAAATGTTCATATAAAAGTACAGACATTCACCTAAATTTTCCTGAAATTATTTGAAATTAATTTGTCATTGGTAACAGAAACTTCCAAACATCTCCATTTTACAAGTCTCATTATCCATATTTTCTCTAAAATATTCAGAAGTAGAAAACAAAAATACAGAATAAAATAGCTCATACTTTTCAAATTTAAAATAATTGTTCAGTAACTGGGAAGAAAGGTTTACACAAATTGGAAATTCTGTATGTATATAGAAATTAATAAGGTGAGAAAATTATGGCAAATAATAGGAGGCTTCAATAAATTCATGCAAAATAACAATTATGAAAAAACTATGCATGAACTTTTAGCTTTTGCATCAAAACATACATATAGTAGTTTATTTCAACTTTTTTTTTTTTGAGACAGGGTTTCACTCCCCTCACCGACGTTGCAGTGCAGCGGAGCAATCTTGGCTCAAAGTAACCTCTGCTTCCCAGGCTGAAGCGATTCTCCTGCCTCAGCATTCCAAGTAGCTGGGACCTTGCTTGGCTAATTTTTGTATTTTTTGTAGAGGCTAATTTTTGTATTTTCTGTCAAGGCAGGGTTTTGCCATGTTGCCCAACCTCCCAAAGTGCAGGGATTATAGGCATGAGCCACCATGCCCGGCCCTGTTTTAACATATCTGAACAGGATTGAAAACATCAGTCTGAAAAGAGCCACATGAATTCTACCAAACTTGTTTCTGCCAAACCTGAAACAAGAACAAACATCAAATTTATGGTGAAGCTGGGGTACAAAAAATGGTGAAATAAATTATTCTTTATGAAAAGTCTATGGGAAAAATGACCTGAAGGATCAGTCGTTTACAAACAGATACCTTATTCTAAGAAGAGATAAGACAATGTTGAAGAGGAAGCCCACAGAGGAGGGGCATCCATTCCAATTTTTGAGAGAAAAAAATTGTTTCTATGCCCTAATTGAGAAGGACTGACAATTAACAAGAGATATTATAGCCAACACCACAGACATCTCAATTGGTTCACCTTACACAATACTGACTATAACGTGAAAGTTGAGAAACTTTACATTTGATGAGTCCCGAATACCTTTGTGCCTAGATCAGCTGTGGACAAAAGCAGAGCTATGGTGACTATTTTGAACAAGCAGAATCATGATCCTGAAGCATTCTTTTGAAGAATTATAACAGGGAGTGAAACTGGCTTTATCAATAGGCTCCTGAAGGCAAAGCACAATTAAAGCAATGACTACCAAGAGGTAGAAGTGGCCCAGTCAGAGCAAAAGGAAACTTCTCAAAAGCAAAAGCCAGGAGGTTCTGGGGATGCTCAAGGCATTTTGCTTGTTGACGTTCTGTAGGATCAAAGCACCATAGTATCTGCTTAGTAGGAGAGTTCTTAGAGAAAATTAGCAAATACTTTTGCAGAAAAGTGCCCTGTAAACTTCAGTAGAGTCCCTCTGCACCACACAACACTTCTATTCCTTCCTCTCATCAAACCTGGTAATTTTGCAAGAGTTTTCATGGGAAATTATTAGAAATCAACATTACAGTCCTGATTTGATTTCTTCTGACCTTTTTTTTCTAATCTTAAAATAACTGTAAAGGGCACCCATTTTTCTTTAGTTAATAGTAGAAGGCTGCATTGACATGGCTAAATTCCCATAACCCTCAGTTCTTTAGCAATGGACTGAATGGTTGGGATAATCCCTTAATACAGTGTCTTGACCTCAGTAGAGATTATATTGAGAAATAAAGTTGATATTTATATTTTTATTTTTAATTCCATTTTTCACTGACATTTTTAAATCTCTTCATAATTCACATTTGTCTCAAAGGTATTTAAATTTAGAAATCATATCAAGTAAAGTTGGTGCCACGATGGCCGAATAGAAACAGCTCCAGGCTCCAGCTGCCAGCATGAGCAACACAGAAGATGGATGATTTCTGTATATCCAACTGAGGTACCGGGTTCATCTCACTGGGGCATGTTGGACAGTTGGTGCAGGACAGCGGGTGCAGCCCAGTGAGTGAGAGTTGAAGCAGGGCAAGGCATCACCTCACCCAGGAAGTGCAAGGGGGAAGGGAATTCCTTTTCCTAGCCAAGGGAAACCGTGACACACAACACCTGGAAAATTGGGTCACTCCCACCCAATACTGTGCTTTACCAAGGGTCTTAGCAAATGGCACACCAGGAGATTATATCCCACATCTGGCACGAGGGTCCCAAGCCCAAAGAGCCTCCCTCATTGCTAGCACAGCAGTCTGAGATCTAACTGCAAGGTGGCAGCAAGGCTGGGGGAGGGGCGCCCGCCATTGCTGAGGCTTAAGTAGGTAAACAAAGCAGCCAGGAGGCTCGAACTGGGTGGAGCCCACTGCAGCTCAAGGAGGCCTGCCTGCCTCTGTAGACTCCACCTCTGGGGACAGGGCATAGCTAAACAAAAAGCAGCAGAAACCTCTGCAGATGTAAATGTCCCTGTCTGACAGCTTTGAAGAGAGTAGTGATTCTCCCAGCATGGAGGTTGGGATCTGAGAACTGACAGACTGCCTGCTCAAGTGGGTCCCTGACCCCCGAGTAGCCTAAGTGGAGAGCCTAACTGGGAGTAGCCTAACTGGAGTGGACCTCAAGCAAACTCCAACAGACCTGCAGCTGAGGGTCCTGACTGTTAGAAGGAAAACTAACAAACAGAAAGGACATACACACCAAAATCTCATCCATACGTCACCATCATCAAAGACCAAAGGTAGATAAAACCACAAAGATGGGGAAAAAGCAGTGCAGAAAAGCTCAAAATTCAAAAAATCAGAGCACCTCTCCTCCTCCAAAGGAATGCAGCTCCTCGCCAGCAACAGAACAAAGCTGGAAGAAGAATGACTTTGACAAGTTGAGAGAAGAAGGCTTCAGTTGATCAAACTTCTCAGAGCTAAAGGAGGAACTACGAACCCAGCACAAAGAAACTAAAAACCTTGAAAAAAGATTTGATGAATGGATAACTAGAATAACCGATGCAGAGAAGTCCATAGACAACCTGATAGAGATGAAAACCATGACACGAGAACTACATGACAAATGTACAAGCTTCAGTAACCAACTCGATCAACTGGAATAAAAAGTATCAGAGATTGAAGATCAAATGAATGAAATGAAGCAAGAAGAGAAGTTTAGAGAAGAAAGAGTAAAAAGAAATGAACAAAGCCTCCAAGAAATATGGGATTATGTGAAAAGACCAAATCTACATCTGATTGGTGTACTTGAAAGGGACAGGGAGAATGGAACGAAGTTGGAAAACACTCTGTAGGATATCATCCAGGAGAACTTCCCCAACCTAGCAAGGCAGTCCAACATTCAAATTCAGGAAATACAAAGATACTCCTCAAGAAGAGCAACTTCAAAACACATAATTGTCAGATTCACCAAAGTTGAAATGAAGGAAAAAATGTTCAGGGCAGCTAGAGAGAAAGGTCACGTTACCCACAAAGGGAAACTCATCAGACTAACAGCAGATCTCTTGGCAGAAACTCTACAAGCCAGAAGAGAGTGGGGGCCAATATTCAACATTCTTAAAGAATTTTCAAACCAGAATTTCATATCCAGCCGACTAAGTTTCATAAGTGAAGGAGAAATAAATTCCTTTACAGACAAGCAAATGCTGAGAGATTCTGTCACCATCAGGCCTGCCCTACAAGAGTTTCTGAAGGAAGTACTAAATATAGAAAGGAACAACCAGTAATAGCCATTGCAAAAACATGCCAACTAACGAGCAAAATAATCAGCTAACATCATAATGACAGGATCAAGTTCACACATAACAATATTAACCTTAAATGTAAATAGGTTAAATGCTCCAATTCAAAGACACAGACTGGCAAATTGGATAAAGAGTCAAGACCCATCAGTTTCCTGTATTCAGGAGACCCATCTCACGTGCAGAGACACACATTGGTTCAAAGTAAAGGGATGGAGGAAGATCTACCAAGCAAATGGAAAACAAAAAATGGCAGGGGTTGCAATCCTAGTCTCTGATAAAACAGACATTAAACCACAAAGATCAAAAGAGACGAGGAAGGTCATTACATAATGATAAAGGCATCAGTTCAGCAAGAAGAGTTAACTATCCTAAACATATATGCACCCAATACAGGAGCATCCAGATTCATAAGACAAGTCCTTAGAGACTTACAAAGAGACTTAGACTCCCTCACAGTAATAGTGGGAGAATTTAACACCCCACTGTCAACATTGGACAGATCAACGAGACAGAAAGTTAACAAGGATATCCAGGAATTGAACTCAACTCTGCTCCAAGCGGACCTAATAGACATCTACAGAACTCTTCACCCCAAATCAACCGAATGTACATTCTTCTCAGCACCACATTGCACTTATTCCAAAATTGACCACATAGTTGGAAGTAAACCACCCCTCAGCAAGTGTAAAAGAACAGAAATTATAACAAACAGTCTCTCAGACCACAGTGCAATCAAACTAGAACTCAGGACTAAGAAACTCAATCAAAACCACTCAACTACATGGAAACTGAACAACTTGCTCTTGAATGACTACTGGGTACATAATGAAATGAAGGCAGAAATAAAGATGTTCTTGGAAACCAATGAGAAAAAAGATACAACAGACCAGAATCTCTGGGACACATTTAAAGCAGTGTGTAGAGGGAAATTTATAGCACTATATTCTCACAAGAGAAAGCAGGAAAGATCTAAAATTGACACCCTAACATCACAATTAAAAGAACTAGAGACACAAGAGCAAACACATTCAAAAGCCAACAGAAGGCAAGAAATAACTAAGATCACAGCAGAACTGAAGGAGAGACACAAAAAACCCTTCAAAAAATCAAGAATCCAGAAGCCGGTTTTTTTGAAAAGATCAACAAAATTAATGGACCACTAGCAAGACTAATAAAGAAGAAAAGAGAGAAGAATCAAATAGATGCAATAAAAAATGATAAAGGGGATCTCACCACCAACCCCACAGAAATACAAAGTATCATCAGAAAATATTATAAACACCTCTATGCAAATAAACTAGAAAACATAGAAGAAATGGATAAATTCCTGGACACATACACTCTCCCAAGACTAAACCAGGAAGAAGTTGAATCCCTGAAGAGACCAATAGCAGGCTCTGAAATTTAAGCAATAATTAACAGCCTACTAACAAAAAAAAGTCCAGGACCAGACAGATTCACATCTGAATTCTACCAGAGGTACAAAGTGGAGTTGCTACCATTCCTTCTGAAACTATTGCAATCAATAGAAAAAGAGGGAATCCTCCCTAACTCATTTTATGAGGCCAACATCATCCTGATACCAAAGCCTGGCAGAGACACACCAAAACAAGAGAATTTTAGACCAATATCCATGCAAAAGTCCTCAATAAAATACTGGCAAACCGAATCCAGCAGTACATCGAAAATCTTACCCACCATGATCAAGTGGGCTTCATCCCTGGGATGCAAGGCTGGTTCAACATATGCAAATCAACAAACGTAATCCAGCATATAAACAGAACCAAAGACAAAAACCACATGATTATCTCAATAGATGCAGAAAAGGCCTTTGACAAAATTCAACAACCCTTCATGCTAAAAACTCTCAATAAATTCAGTATTGATGGAAAGTATCTCAAAATAATAAGAGCTATTTATGACAAACCCACAGCCAGTATCATACTGAATGGGCAAAAACTGGAAGCATTCCACTTAAAAACTGGCACAAGACAGGGATGCCCTCTCTCATCACTCCTATTCAACATAGTGTTGGAAGTTCTGCCCATGGCAATCAGGCAAGAGAAAGAAATCAAGGGTATTCGATTAGGAAAAGAGGAAGTCAAATTGTCCCTGTTTGCAGATGACATGACTGTCTATTTAGAAAACCCCATCATCTGAGCCCGAAATCTCCTCCAACTGATAAGCAACTTTAGCAAAGTCTCAGGATACAAAATTAATGTGCAAAAATCACAAGCATTCCTACACACCAATAACAGACAAACAGAGAGCCAAATCATGAATGAACTCCCATTCACAATTGCTTCAAAGAGAATAAAATACCTAGGAATCCAACTTACAACAGATGTGAAGGACCTCTTCCAAGAGAACTACAAACCACTGCTCAATGAAATAAAGGAGGACACAAACAAATGGAAGAACATTCCATGCTCATGAACAGGAAGAATCAATATCGTGAAAATGGCCATACTGCTCAAGGTCATTTATAGATTCAATGCCATCCCCATTAAGCTACCAATGACTTTCTTCACAGAATTGGAAAAAACTCCTTTAAAGTTCATATGGAACCAAAAAAGAGCCCGCATTGCCAAGACAATCCTGAGTCAAAAGAACAAAGCTGGAGGCATCACACTACCTGACTTCAAACTATACTGCAAAGCTACAGTAACCAAAACAGCATGGTACTGGTACCAAAACAGAGCTCTAGACCAATGGAACAGAACAGAGCCCTCAGAAATAATACCACACATCTACAACCATCTGATCTTTGACAAACCTGACAAAAACAAGAAATGGGGAAAGCATTTCCTATTTAATAAATGCTGCTGGGAAACCTGGCTAGCCATAAATCCATAAATATAAAGCTGAAACTGGATCCCTTCCTTACTCCTTACACAAAAATTAATTCAAGATGGATTAGAGACTTAAATCTTAGACCTAAAACCATAAAATCCCTAGGAGAAAACCTAGGCGATACCACTCAGGACATAGGCATCGGCAAGGACTTCATGTCTAAAACACCAAAAGCAATGGCAACAAAAGCCAAAATTGATAAATAGGATGTAATTAAACTAAAGAGCTTCTGCACAGCAAAAGAAACTACCATCAGAGTGAACAGGCAACCTACAGAATGGGAGAAAATTTTTGCAATCTACTCATCTGACAAAGGGCTAATATCCAGAACCTACAAAGAACTCAAACAAATTTACAAGAAAAAAACAAACAACCCCATCAAAAAGTGGGCAAAGAATGAGAACAGACACTTCTCAAAAGAAGACATTTATGCAACCAACAGACACATGAAAAAATGCTCATCATCACTAGCCATCAGAGAAACGCAAATCAAAACCACAATAAGATACCATCTCACACCAGTTAGAATGGCAGTCATTAAAAAGTCAGGAAACAACAGATGCTGGAGAGGATGTGGAGAAATAGGAACACTTTTACACTGTTAGAGGGACTGTAAACTAGTTCAACCACTGTGGAAGACAGTGTGGCGATTCCTCAAAGATGTAGACCTAGAAATATCACTTGATCCAGCCATCCTATTACTGGGTATATCCCCAAAGGATTATAAATCATGCTGCTATAAAGACACATGCACATGTATGTTTACTGTAGCACTATTCACAATAGCAAAGACTTGGAACCAACCCAAATGTCCATCAATGACAGACTAAATTAACAAAATGTGGCACATATACACCATGGAATACTATGCAGCCATAAAAAAGGATAAGTTCGCATCCTTTGTAGGGACATGGATGCAGCTGGAAACCATCATTCTCAGCAAACTATCACTAGAACAGAAAACCAAACACCGCATGTTCTCCCTCATAGGTGGGAAATGAACAATGAGATCACTTAGACACAGTAAGGGCAACATCACACACTGGGGCCTGATGTGCGGTGGGGGGAGGGACAGCACTAGGAGATATACCTAATGTAAATCATGAGTTAATGGGTACAGCACACCAACATGGCACATGTATACATATGTAACAAACCTACCCGTTGTGCACATGTACCCTAGAACATAAAGTATAATTTTAAAAATCATATCAAGTGTGAAATAAAGAAAATTATATAGAGGGAGAACGGAATCTATAAATATGCATGTTTGTGTACATACATCCATATACATACATATGTGTGTGCATGCAGTAATTTTATTCTCCTAAAACAATGCCTCTGCATTGCACCCTCACTGTACATGTCCTAGTCCTGTGATGTCCCTGGAACTGAGCACCTGATTTCCTTCTCTGCCTCCCACATGAACAGGGAATAGAAATGGAAACTACACGCTGCGGTTACTGTTGTGAAAATCCATGTTCCCCACAGGCTAGTTTGGCATCTTACATTCCAGTTCCCATTGTAAAAAAAAAAAAAAAAAAAAAAAAAGCAAGCAACAAACAAAAACTACAAAAGAAAAAGTGAAATATTTGAAATTCTAGAGCCACAGAGGTTCCGGATTCACCCACCACCCACAGTGACCTCCGCCGCCCTCTAGACCTGAGGGCAGTTGCGCCTGAATAGCCTGCCTCTTCACCATCCATGAAAAGAGGTGACCTTAAACTTCAATAGATTTTATTCTGTTCAAAAGGAACCAGGTCAACATTCAAAGTCAGTGATCTGACAACGCTAAGCTTTGGCCGGAAAGTATTGAAAACATTTAACGTGCAGTGGATGAAGCAGCCTGGCCCCACTGCACACAACACAATTGTGGGGACTCAAAAGAGGTTACTCAAGATCCTCTGAGTGGAAGTGAGGACAGACCCAGAAACACGGGGGGTAGGGGGGTCCAACCAGGAAGGCTCAGGCCCTGACCTCCTTCTAGGCCCCTCCAGAACTTGCAGTTTTTTCTGACCCGGAAGTGGATTTCACGGATGGAAAAGAAGTTCAGTATTTCTGGTCCAGCCCAGTAAGCTGCTCCCGTCGCCCAGCGTTCCACACTCCTGCAGACGTCACAATCCCTACTCCCGCTAACCTGACAAGGGAGCTATGCATTGTCTGGAGACGGTCCTTGGCCTGCAACCCCGCGATGGGGTCCAGGGTCTGTGTCCATTTCTGGTTAAAATTGCTCTAAGGCTGGTCGCTGTCTTGGCTTTCCCTGTTTCCTCTCTGTTCACTTCTCCCCTCCTCACCCCATATGAAGCTTTTACGCAGGAGATGGATTATCGCCCCTCTTGGAACATCAAGGACACCACCAGGACACTGCACTGTCTCCTTGACCCTGGGATTCTGCAGACCTCAGTCTTCTCCTGAGGTCCCCTCACTCCCTACCTCATTTTTTCCATCCTTCTTGGATCTGGGTCTGCTACACCTCAGACTAACTCTTCACAGTCACAGACAGAGGCAGCCCCCTTCATCCTTGGGCTCTGACCACAGTTCACCTGCTGCAGGACACTCAGTGGCTTTCAGTAGTTCATCCAGACATCCAGTTGGAAGTGGGATTTCCTGGAAGGAAAGCAGGACCCCAGAATTACACTGAATTCTAACACAAGAGCCCAGATTCCCCTTCTGCATGGGACATTAAGCTGCAAACACTACATAGGCACTTAATGCTCAGCTGCCCTTTTAACATCGGGTCCAGTTGTGTCCCCCCTCCTTGGAATATGTCAGAAAATATATTTCCACCTAGAGTTGTTTAAACGCATCATCCTATGTGATTCCAGACCATCAGGGGGTGCAATGGGTCCTCACCAGAACCTCCACTCTGCTTGGAAGACTTAGAAAACCCTGAGGCTGCTCAGAGGGTCAGATTGCCATTTCTGTGTTTCAGAAAAACTTCAGTCTTCCCCGGACAAGTGAGGAGATGGAAAATGTCTAGTCTCTGGCACATCTTTTGCAATGAGTGGTGGCTCCCAGGAATCAAAACTATCAATGAATTTTTTTTTGAGACTCTGGTCAAAAGAAGAGTCATTCTGCAATTTCAGGTAGGATGGAGTGGTTCTGTGGCTCCTGAGGTGATTTTGAAAAGATCTTGACTCTCCCAAGGACCATGGAGGACATTTCTGGCATTTCCAGACCAGGAGGAGTGACTGATGGACCTCCAGTGTGACTAGGAAAACTTTTTGTTGGACAGCTTTGCTTTGGCTTTCAGGCCTTCACATAGGTTGCTTAGATCACAGAAGTGCTTCTGCATTTCCGCATAGGCTCAGGATGCCTTCTCAAGTCGTCCCTGCAATTATGAGACAGTTTCTGTCTCCAGAGGTCACTTAGAATCACACAAGAGGCTTCCCCTTCAAAGGGACACCAGACAATATAGCCACAGT
>NW_022681458.1:116211111-116276359 GCF_009764315.1 Trachypithecus francoisi
CACACACACACACACACCTATATACATCTGTATACACACATTATATGGAGGCTCTGTCTCATATATGTATATATATATTTTTGAGATAGAGTCTCACTCTGTCACCAGGCTGGAGTGCGTTGCAAATTGTCTCAGCTCACTGCAACTTCCACCTCCCGGGTTTCAAGCAATTTCTCCGCCTCAGCCTCAGTATCCATTTCCAAAAGATCATAGCACATATACCCATAAATCAGACATATGTGACAATTCCTTCTCTTGTTAATATGCATGCTAAGTAATATGAAAGGCGAAACAACTCATCTCACACCCAAAGGTTATTTGTGTATATATAATTATATAAATGATTCCAGTAAAATCAGTACTCCCACTCAATTCCTCAAATTATGAATTTGTTCCAAGAACCCACAATTGTGATATTTATATACAACACAAAATAGCTACAATAAGAAACATTTACACAGTGTGTTATTTCCTGGGAACTATTTAGTTGTAAATATTCCTCTAAAGTTTTATATCCATTTATCTGCTACCACTGCAGCCTGAAAACCAAGTGAGGATTTTTCAATATCTGTCCATAGGTTTGCATCCTGAAGGAAATATATATAAACCTAACTGATTGTGTTCTGATTCCACTGAGATATTTAGTGCATAAACGCATATAATTTAGTGTGTGTGTTTTCTTAGATGTGTACATAAAGTCCCACAAGAAAGTCTCAATAGTTTAGTTTGTAGCAAACATTTATTCCTTAGACTTTAGTCATCACGATTGAAAATACATGAGACTTTACCAGTTTAAACTTTAACAATAATCTGTGTTTCATTGTCTGTAACACATTCACTAAACCTCATGTTTTAGTAACCCAACTTTTTCTCCCCTGTGTACAACATAGTCTTGTTGATTTTTAAAACAGTTCTCTTGGAAGAATATGCTGATTTTAGCTTTTGTCATGAAACGACTTTTTTCTTACCTTCTAAAGCATTGTGGTTATGTTCTCAAGCCATCCGCAGCCACGTGACGATGTTGTAGTTTATTTTTTTTCTTTGATACAATAAAATCGGCATCATGTCAATGGACACTATGCATTTCAACAGAGTACATTAGCTTGATGGCTTAAATAAGGAACAAAACCTCAATCATTTATCATATAACATCTAAAGCTTTAAGCTTGCTAAATTTTAAAGCAATTTTATAGAGACTTCTAGCACAACCTCAATGAATTTGACAGGTGTTAGCTCATGATGGGCCATCAGCTTTGTGTTAACAGATGCGAATATTACATCTAGCTCCATAAATCTATCACACTGTCAATCTCCTTAAAGCACTCTACTATAATTTTTCTTTTCCTTCTCCTCAATGAAATGCCTTTCTAATCCTATTTTTTGTTTAGTTGACAATAGATTACATTCTCATAGTCCTATTCAGTAGTGTTAACTTCTCCAAGGTTTACGCTTATGCTATTTTTCACACTCCATATTAGAATATATTTTACTCTCCTCTTCTTAAAGTTCACGTATCTTTCAATACTTAGGTTTCAAACTCATTTGCCTTAAAAATATGCTCTGCTAGAAAGAATATACAAGTCATGTTACCTTAGAAAAGAGAGAAAACATGTTCCATTAGTTAAGCCTATGTATGCATACTTTCTTCCCTATTCGCTACTACAAAGTATATAGGACTATAGTTAATGATAGCAAGTAGCTTGCAATAGGTGCTATTTATATGGTTGCTGGAAAACTGAGATTTGTCTTTTTACTCAATTATATTGATTTCTTCTTAGATTGTCTTTTTATGTACATATTGTATGGTGGTGAAACTGGTTTTTAATTGTTATTTTCACTGACATTTTATTAAAATGATAACATAATCAATTACCTTGCTTTCTTCCAGGAACTTAATGCAACATAAACAAGAGTAGCTACACCTATAAATATGGAATATGTTGACCTAGCCTGCATCTTTTTAAAGCATATTATACAATGAATTGCATGCCTTTTTATACATTTTTTAAACAAAAAACAAGAATACAGATTTAGCAACCACATAAGGATGAGTTATATTAAATTTATGTATAAATATTAAATTTGCTGTTAAATGTCACTTACATTTTAAAATGGGAAGTTAAAATTAAAAGGAAATAAAGATCTTAGGTATTGCGAATGTGGAAACCTCTGTAGTCACTTTTATCAAATTCTTCCTCTTTTTTCTTTTACTGAAAATACCAAGAATAATACCTACCACAAAGCAGCTACTTCTGTACAATAATTTTACGTCATATCCTTCTATTGTTGCCTATTTCACCCTTGAAGTCCGAAATGAGTTGCAACTGTTGGATTAATAATGATGGGGGATGGTGGGTTCTGTTCCCTCTTTCCTCTATTTTTCATCATAGCATGAGCTACCTTTATCATTATTTGCCTAAATATTCTTGTCTTCTGTCTCCACATATGATCACTATTCTTTTTCTTCTTGTGTTGATGTTGTACAATTTTGTCCTTTCTATACTTTCATATCTAGTCTTAATCAATGTGACTTCCCTCTTAATTTATTTCTTTTATTCCTCTTCTTTCCCTTTTGCATAGTACATAGGGAAAAAAAAGTGTCTGGGCTATGAATCTCATGTTAATAAATGAGGGAAAGATTTGAGATGGTGATTAAGATTAAAGGAGAAATATGGTCATGTGGGTTCTGAGAGTCATATCTAGTGAAACACATGTTATATATAATGTGTATGAGTATATGTCACATATAACGTATTGTATATGTTATAAAGCATGTGTGCATGTGCATGTGTTATATAAAACATATAAACTCTCCTGTGGGAGAGATCTATCTGGCATTTTATCAAACAATGTATATATATGCATATATATAAACATACTCCATATGTACCTATAAATACATATATACGTATATACATATGTTATATATGGTGTGTGTAAGTGGGTAGGTATGTAAGTACGTAGGTAGGTAGACAGACAGACAGACAGACAGATAGATAGATTACCCTACAGGAGAGCTTCTTCAAACAAAGTAACATTAAACAACGGTGTGTGAACAGTGCTTATGATAAGAAAATCTATAGAGAAATGAAGAGAAAAGTAGTCAACATTTGTTGTGTCTTTTATTTATCAGGTACTTTCCAAGAAACTAGAGGATACAGATATATACAATGTAAGATTCTACAACTCAAAGTCTATGCTCACTTTTATTCTGTTACCAATACTTCATCTATACGACATCATTCTAACAACCCTAGGTATCTTCTTTCTTGTCTTCTCTCTCTATATATTGATCTCTCTCTTTTCAGTTCTCTCTATATACACGTCTTGACTCATGGTATTTACACACACACACACACCATTAATCATACATTCTCTTAAACTCTTGTTACCAAAACTCTTAACTCATTTTGATCCATAATAATCCTCTTTCTCATTTCTCCTCTTCAGTTAAGTAAATAAACTTGGTGTTCTCTTATCTATGGATGTCTCTATGTGATTTGGTTCCTATACTCTATCATCTTTTTAAAACTTGGTAATATCAATTATGCTTGCTTGCTTCTTAATTTAACATTTCTTTAAAAAAACATTAAAATTACCTAAAAAATAATGTTCCCTGATATTACATTTTAAGAAGTCTAAACTTCCCTGGACCTCATATTCTTCTAAAATTCTCTCTCCTTTGACAGCCAAACTATTATGAAGGTTATTAATGCCTGCCATCCCCACTTCCTTGTTTGAAAGACTCTCCTCACTCCCTCCTGTCTGGCTTCTGCCCTATGTCTCATTCCAAATATCGCCTATTCAGAACTCAATGCCTTCACTGTCCTTGAAGCCAATGATTACTTTTTATCTCCATAGGACCCCTAGGCGAATTCTCCTCTTAGAGTTCAGAAGCATAATCTCAGAGGCTTACTTGATATTTTCTTTTAATATCTTAGACAACTCTTTAATATTATGTCCAAAAAGAAACTTATAATCTTTCTGCTCCAAATCTTCCTGCTCCTAAAGAGATACCAATGAATAAGCTTGGGTATTCAAGGAGTAGACAGTCCGTGTTAGAAACCAACAAGAAAATAAATGCCAAACTACTATGTAATATGTGCTATTATAATGATGATCGGGATGAATATAAATATATATAATACATATATTATATATATATAATTCAAAAGAGAAAAAAATGAAAAACTATAATCAAGCTAAGATGATATATCTTTTATACCTAGAGGTTGGCAACAATTCAGCAGTGTGACTATATCAATCATTAAGTGTTGTGAGAATTTAGAGGAAAATACCAAAAGCAGGATACTTAATAAATGCTACAAGAATAGGGATTTAGGACCTCCTGACAGGATGAGACAGCACTGTGACTGAGTTTTGCTTAATAAGCAGGTCTAATTGACATGATTAAGAAGGGAGAATAAATATACTAGGAAAGGCAGAGGGATATAAAAGGGATACATATAGAAGTGTGCAGAAAAACTGAAAGTGGAGGAGACTAAAGAAGAAAAACCACAAAGGCATAAAGAATAACTTAATGTCGGTTCTGCTCAAGAATTGAAGAGGTATTATTTCATTTGACATTTCATTATGTATAATCTGAGTTAGAAAAATAATGCAAATGTGTTCAACTTAACTCCACTCTTCAAATCAGTTCATGCTTGTTCGCACATTTTGTTAGATATTCAATACATTCAAGAGATCCATACTGTAGGTAATTTTTTTCTATATTTTATGTTTATAAGTCCAAAGTTAAATTATATGTTTAATTTTTCATAATTTGAATTATGGCAGCCCTCTGACCATATTGGTCTGAAAGAGTAAAACCTTGAAAAAAGTCCCGGAAGGATTTTTACTTTCTATTTAATTCACAGTTACAATTTTTTTTCTGTATTCTAATTCAGACAATTATTTTCTTTCCTTTAAATATCTGAAGGCAGAAAGTAAGAAACAGAATAAAAATGAGACATGATTGGCTGTGGGTTGGTAGCTGTTGAAGTTATGAAGTTGGTGATATGTGCGGGAAGTTCATTATCCTATTCTGTCTACTATTACATACGTCTGAAATTCACCATAATAAAATTTAAAAAAATAGACAAATCTCAGGCGTGGTAGTCAGACAGCTATAGTTGATTCTAACCCTTTCATCTCAGGTATTTCAAAGTGTGGCTCTTTCATTTGTGCTTTCCAAGTCTCTAAAGCAGATCTATCATTGAAGTTTCACTTCCAGAGGCAAGTCAGGAATTGTTATTACTGCTTAGTTAGGTCGATCACAAGAACCTCGCGTTGGCATGGATGACATTGGCAAATTTATCAGAGTCCTGAGTGTGGTCCTCAGACTCAAAGTTTAGAAATCTAGTCTTGTTTTTCTTGTAAAAGTGACATGTCTTTCAGGGGAAAAGTTATATTACACAAGCCATATATTCTTCCCTTGCAGGTGGCTTTAAGTTAAAAGCAAATCATTATTGTTATTATTTTCAAACATATGTAGAGTTTCTTGCTATGTGTCAGACACTCTTCAAAGCACTTGATAAATATCCCATTATGTCCTTGTAACAATATCTTTACAGATGAGGAATAGCTGAAACAGAGACACCAGATTATTTTCCAAAATTTGTATATCTCAGAGTACCAGAGCTTGGATTTGAATCCCAGCCAATCTGGATTTAAATCTGTGCTCTTAACCATGTAACATTTGGTATTCATCAAGAAAGAGCTAAATGAGTCAACACAATTACAATAAGAGTTCTCAAACTCTTGTTGAAGACATCCAGAACAATAATATTCAAAATTTAACAGCCATAGGTTCTATCTTCTCAGCAAAAGCTGCGATGAATAGTTCTAAAAGAAGCCTCTCTAAATTTGACTTTCTGTTTCTTGGAAGCTGCCCAACTCTAATTGTGTCTATGTATTATTACAAGACACTTCAGTGTCTTCATTCTAAACTTTCTCTCTCTGACTCAAGGGCCATTTTACTTTTTGATGACAAATTTTCATAGCTTTGAATGTGTCTCTTACTTTGTGTTTTATAGGAAACTTCAAGTTACTATAGTTAATTTCAACTAAAAACACTGAGGTCCGAATAGGTTAAATAACTCACTTTATGGCAACGCTGGGAGAGCTAATGATTCAATTCCTAAAGGAGAGCAATTTACATATTATCTCAACAGTCCTAAATTAAACAGTATGTCAACGTCAAATAAGGTGGTATAGGAGAAGTTTTAGAGATACCACACTTGCCAGCTTTTAAACTTACACTAAATAGATAGTGTGTGTTTTTGTCAGTATCGAACAAAGAGTCATTTCCAATTCTATTTTGTTTATGTAAGTCATGACCCTGATTGAATTCTATTTTTATAAATGGAATTTGAAGACTGTCCTTTTCTCAGTGTGCATTCTTGAGGTCTTTGTTGAAAATCACTTGGCTGTAAAGGCATAGATTTCTTTCTGAGTTCTCTATTCTGTTACATTAGTCTATATGCGTGTTTTTGTGCAAGTAACACCTGTTTTGGTTGCTACAGCTTTGTAGAATATTTTGAAGTGAGATAGTGGTGATGCCTCCAGATTTGCTGTTATTGCTCAAGATTTCTTTTTTTTTTTTTTTTTTTTGCTATCCTTGTCTTTTTCCTTTCCATATGAATTTTAGAATTTTTTTCTATCTCTGGAAAATGTAATTGGCATTTGGATAGAAATTGCATTGAATCTATAGATTGTTTTCAGTAATACAGATATTTTAACATTACTTTTTCTAATTTGTGAACAGAATATCTCTTTTTTCATTCATTTGTTTCCTCTTCAATTCCTTCATTATTATTTTATTTTATTTTTATTATACTTTAAGTTCTAGGGTACATGTGCATAACGTGTAGGTTTGTTACATGTGTATACTTGTGCCATGTTGGTGTGCTGCAACCATCAACTCGTCAGCACCCATCAATTCATCATTTATATCATGTATAACTCCCAAAGCAATCCCTCACCCCTCCCTCCTCCCCATGATAGGCCCCGGTGTGTGATGTTCCCCTTCCCGAGTCCAAATGTTCTCAATGTTCAGTTTCCACCTATGAGTGAGAACATGCGGTGTTTGGTTTTCTGTTCTTGTGATAGTTTGCTAAGAATGATGGTTTCCAGCTGCATCCATGTCTCTACAAAGGACTCAAACTCATCCGTTTTTTATGGCTGCATAGTACTCCATGGTGTATATGTGCCACATTTTCTTAATCCAGTCTGTCACAGATGGACATTAGGGTTGATTCCAAGTCTTTGCTATTGTGAATAGTGCCGCAATGAACATACGTGTGCATGTATCTTTATAGCAGCATGATTCTAATCCTTTGGGTATATACCCAGTAGTGGGATGGCTGGGTCATATGGTACATCTAGTTCTAGATCCTTGAGGAATCGCCATACTGTTTTCCATAATGGTTGAACTAGTTTACAATCCCACCAACAGTGTAAAAGTGTTCCTGTTTCTCCACATCCTCTCCAGCACCTGCTGTTTCCTGACTTTTTAATGATTGCCATTCTAACTGGTGTGAGTTGGTATCTCATTGTGGTTTTGATTTACATTTCTCTGATGCCGAGTGATGATGAGCATTTTTCATGTGTCTGTTGCTGTATGAATGTCTTCTTTTGAGAAATGTCTGTTCATATCCTTTGCCCACTTTTTGATGGAGTTGTTTTTTTCTTGTATATTTGTTTGAGTTCTTTGTAGATTCTGGATATTAGCCCTTTGTCAGATGAGTAGATTGCAAAAATGTTCTCCCATTCTGTAGGTTGCCTGTTCACTCTGATGGTAGTTTCCTTTGCTGTGCAGAAGCTCTTTTGTTTAATTAGATTCCATTTGTCAATTTTGGCTTTTGCTGCCATTGCTTTTGGTGTTTTAGACATGAAGTCCTTGCCCATGCCTATGTCCTGAATGGTACTACCTAGATTTTCTTCTAGGGTTTTTATGGTATTAGGTCTAACATTTAAGTCTCTAATCCATCTTGAATTAATCTTCGTATAAGGAGTAAGGAAAGGATCCAGTTTCAGCTTTCTACTTATGGCTAGCAATTTCCCCAGCACCATTTATTAAATAGGGAATCCTTTCCCCATTGCTTGTTTCTCTCAGGTTGTCCAATATCAGATGGCTGTAGATGTGTGGTATTATTTCTGAGGACTCTGTTCTGTTCCATTGGTCTAATCTCTGTTGTGGTACCAGTACCATGCTGTATTGGTTACTGTAGCCTTGTAGTATAGTTTCAAGTCAGATAGCGTGACGCCTCCAGCTTTGTCCTTTTGACTTAGGATTGTCTTGGCAATGTGGGCTCCTTTTTGGTTCCATGTGAACTTTACAGCAGTTTTTTCCAATTCTGTGAAGAAACTCATTGGTAGCTTGATGGGGATGGCATTGAATCTATAAATAACCTTGGGCAGTATGGCCATTTTCACAATATTCATCCTTCCTATCCATGAGCATGGTATGTTCTTCCATTTGTTAGTGTCCTCTTTTATTTCACTGAGCAGTGGTTTGTAGTTCTCCTTGAAGAGGTCCTTGACATCCCTTGTAAGTTGGATTCCTAGGTATTTTATTCTCTTTGAAGCAATTGTGAATAGAAGTTCATTCATGATTTGGCTCTCTGCTTGCCTGTTACTGGGGTATAAGAATGCTTGTGATTTTTGCACATTGATTTTGTATCCTGAGACTTTGCTGAAGTTGCTTATCAGCTTAAGGAGCTTTTGGGCTGAGACGATGGGGTTTTCTAAATATACAATCATGTCATCTGCACAGGGACAATTTGACTTCTTGTTTTCCTAACTGAATACCCTGATTCTTTCTCTTGCCTGATTGCCCTAGCCAGAACTCCAACACTATGTTGAATAGGAGTGGTGAGAGAGGGCATCCCTGTCTTGTGCCAGTTTTCAAAGGGAACTTTTCCAGTTTTTGCCCATTCAGTATGAGATGAGCTGTGGGTTTGTCATAAATAGCTCTTATTATTTTGAGGTACGTTCCATCAATACCGAATTTATTGAGAGTTTTTAGCACGAAGAGCTGTTGAATTTTGTCAAAAGCCTTTTCTGCATCTATTGAGATAATCATGTGGTTCTTGTCTTTGGTTCTGTTTATATGCTGGATTACGTTTATTGATTTGCGAATGTTGGACCATCCTTGCATCCCAGGGATGAAGCCCACTTGATCATGGTGGATAAGCTTTTCGATGTGCTGCTGAATCCGGTTTGCCAGTATTTTATTGAAGATTTTAACATCGATGTTCATCAGGGATATTGGTCTAAAATTTTCTTTTTTTGTTGTGTCTCTGCCAGGCTTTGGTATCAGGATGATGTTGGCCTCATATATTGAGTTAGGGAGGATTCCCTTTTTTTCTATTGATTAGAATAATTTTTGAAGGAATGGTACCAGCTCCTCATTGTACCGCTGGTAGAATTCAGCTGTGAATCCATCTGGTCCTGGACTTTTTTTGGTGAGTAGGCTATTAATTATTGCCTCAATTTCAGA
The DNA here is from genome assembly GCF_009764315.1 of Trachypithecus francoisi. Lineage (NCBI taxonomy): Eukaryota > Metazoa > Chordata > Mammalia > Primates > Cercopithecidae > Trachypithecus > Trachypithecus francoisi. Next base: position 116,220,614 of record NW_022681458.1, read on the forward strand.
GCCTGCTATTGGTCTATTCAGGGATTCAACTTCTTCCTGGTTTAGTCTTGGGAGAGTGTAAGTGTCCAGGAAATTATCCATTTCTTCTAGATTTTCTAGTTGATTTGTGTAGAGGTGTTGATAGTATTCTCTGATGGTAGTTTGTATTTCTGTGGGGTCGGTGGTGATATCCCCTTTATCATTTTTTATTGCGTCTATTTGATTCTTCTCTCTTTTCTTCTTATTAGTCTTGTTAGCAGTCTGTCGATTTTGTTGATCTTTTCAAAAAACCAACCCTGGATTCATTGATTTTTGGAGGGTTTTTTTTGTGTCTCATCTCCTTCAGTTCTGCTTTGATCTTAGTTATTTCTTGCCTTCTGCTAGCTTTTGAATGTGTTTGCTCTTGCCTCTCTAGTTCTTTTAATTGTGATGTCAGAGTGTCAATTTTAGATCTTTCCTGCTTTCTCTTGTGGGCATTTAGTGCTATAAACTTCCCTCTACACATTGCTTTAAATGTTTCCCAGAGATTCTGGTATTTTGTATCTTTGCTCTCATTGGTTTCAAAGAACATCGTTATTTCTGCCTTCATTTTGTTATGTACCCAGTAGTCATTCAGGAGCAGGTTGTTCAGTTTCCATGTAGTTGAGCGGTTTGGATTGAGTTTCTTAGTCCTGAGTTCTAGTTTGATTGCACTGTGGTCTGAGAGACAGTTTGTTACAATTTCTGTTCTTGTACATTTGCTGAGGAGTGCTTTACTTCCATTATGTGGTCAATTTTAGAATAAGGCGATGTGGTGCTGAGAAGAATGTATATTCTGTTGATTTGGGGTGGAGAGTTCTATAGATGTCTATTAGGTCCGCTGGTGCAGAGATGAGTTCAATTCCTGGATATCCTTGTTAACTTTCTGTCTCGTTGATCTGTCTAATGTTGACAGTGGAGTGTGGAAGTCTCCCATTATTATTGTATGGGAGTCTAAGTCTCTTTTAAGTCTCTAAGGACTTGCTTTATGAATCTGGGTGCTCCTGTATTGGGTGCATATATTTTAGGATGGTTAGCTCTTCTTGTTGAATTGATCCCTTTACCGTTATGTAATGGCCTTCTTTGTCTCTTTTGATCTTTGATGGTCTAAAGTCTTGTTTTCAGAGACTAGGATTGCAACCCCTGCTTTCTTTTGTTCTCCATTTGCTTGGTAAATCTTTCTCCATCCCTTTATTTTGAGCCTATGTATGTCTCTGCATGTGAGATGGGTCTCCTGAATACAGCAGAACTGATGTGTCTTGACTCTTTATCCAGTTTGCCAGTCTGTGTCTTTTAATTGGAGCATTTAGTCCATTGACATTGAAGGTTATAATTGTTATGTGTGAACTTGATCCTGCCATTATGATATTAACTGGTTATTTTGCTCGTTAGCTGATGCAGTTTCTTCTAGCCTCGATGGTCTTTACATTTGGCATGTTTTTGCAATGGCTGGTACTGGTTGTTCCTTTCCATGTTTAGGGCTTCCTTCAGGGTCTCTTGTAAGGCAGGCCTGGTGGTGACAAAATCTCTAAGCATTTGCTTTTCTGTAAAGGATTTTATTTCTCCTTCACTGATGAAACTTAGTTTGGCTGTATATGAAATTCTGGGTTGAAAATTCTTTTCTTTAAGAAGTTTAAATATTGGCCCCCACTCGCTTCTGGCTTGTAGAGTTTCTGCCGAGAGGTCTGCTGTTAGTCTGATGGGCTTCCCTTTGTGGGTAACCGACCTTTCTCTCTGGCTGCCCTTAAGATTTTTTCCTTCATTTCAACTTTGGTGAATCTGGCAATTATGTGTCTTGGAGTTGCTCTTCTCGAGGAGTATCTCTGTGGCGTTCTCTGCATTTCCTGAATTTGAATGTTGGCCTGCCCTACTAGGTTGGGGAAGTTCTCCTGGATGATATCCTGAAGAGTGTTTTCCAACTTGGTTCCATTTTCCCCCTCACTTTCAGGCACCCCTATCAGATGTAGATTTGGTCTGTATACATAATCCCATACTTCTTGCAGGCTTTGTTCATTTCTTTTTCTTCTTTTTTCTTTTGGTTTCTCTTCTCACTTCATTTCATTCATTTGATCCTCAATCGCTGGTACTCTTTCTTCCAGTTGATGGAGTCTGTTACTGAAGCTTGTGCATGTTTGACGTATTTCTCATGTCATGGTTTTCATCTCTGTCGTTTGTTTATGACCTTCTCTGCATTAATTAATCTAGCTGTCAATTCTTCCACTCTTTTTCAAGATTTTAGTTTATTTGCGCTGGGTCCATAATTCCTCCTTTAGCTCTGAGAAGTTTGGTGGACTGAAGCCTTCTTCTCTCATCTCGTCAAAGTCATTCTCTGACCAGCTTTGATCTGTTGCTGGCGATGGGCTGCATTCCTTTGCAGGGGGAGATGCGCTCTTATTATTTGAATTTCCAGCTTTTCTGCCCTGCTTTTTCCCCATCTTTGTGGTTTTATCTGTCTCTGGTCTTTGATGATGGTGACGTACTGATGGGGTTTTGGTATAGGTGTCCTTCCTGTTTGATAGTTTTCCTTCTGACAGTCAGGGCCCTCAGCTGTAGGTCTGTTGGAGATTGCTTGAGGTCCACTCCAGTCCCTGTTTGCCTGGGTATCAGCAGCAGAGGTTGCAGAAAATAGAATATTGCTGAACAGCGAGTGTACCTGTCTGATTCTTCCTTTGGAAGTTTCCTCTCAGGGGTGTACTCCACCCTGTGACATGTGGGGTGTCAGACTGTCCCTAGTGGGGGATGTCTCCCAGTTAAGCTACTCAGGGGTCACGGACCTGCTTGAGCAGGCAGTCTGTCCCTCCTCAGAGCTCAACCTCCATGTTGGGAGATCCACTGCTCTCTTCAAAGCTGTCAGACAGAGTCGTTTGCATCTGCAGAGGTTCTGCTGCTTTTTTGTTTTGTTGTTGTTATTTAACTGTGCCCTGTCCCCAGAGGTGGAGTCTACAGAGACAGGCAGGTTTCCTTGAGCTGCTGTGAGCTCCACCCAGTTCGAGCTTCCCAGTGGCTTTGTTTACATACTTAAGCTTCAGCAGTGGTGGGCGCCCCTCCCTCAGCCTTGCTGCTGCCTTGCCGTTAGATCGCAGACTGCTGTGCTAGCAATGAGGGAGGCTCCGTTGTGGTGGGACGCTCCCGGCCAGGTGTGGGATATATTCTCCTGGTGTGCCCCTTTGCTTAAAGCGCAGTATAGGGGAGGGAGTTACCCGATTTTCCAGGTGTTGTGTGTCTCAGTTCCCCTGGCTAGGAAAAGGGATTCCCTTCCCCCTTGAGCTTCCCAGGTGAGGCGATGCCTCGCCCTGCTTCAGCTCTTGCTGGTTGGGCTGTGGCAGCTGACCAGCACCAATTGTCCGGCACTCCCCAGTGAGATGACCCCAGTACCTCAGTTGAAAATGCAGAAATCACCGGTCTTCTGTGTCGCTCGCACTGGGAGTTGGAGACTGGAGCTGCTCCTATTCGGCCATCTTCCTCCGCCCCTCCTTCATTATTCAATTTTATACTTTTCATTGTAGAGACCTGTCATGTTCTTGGTTCAGTTTATTCCTAGGTATATATTTTTGTAGCTATTATAAATGAAATTGCTTTCTCAATTTCTTTTTCATATAATTCACTTTGGTGTATAGAAATGTTGGCTTTGTATCCTGAAACTTAACTAAATTTGTTTATTCTAATAGTTTTTTTGCTGGAATTTTTAGGGTGTACTATTTGTACAATCATGTCATATGCAAACAGGGACAGCTTCCTCCTTTCCAATTTCTATGCACCTTTTTTCTTTATTTTGCCAGATTACTCTGGTTAAGGCTTCTAGTACTGTGTTGAATAAAGATAATGAAAATGGACATCTTTGTCCTGTTCTGGAAAAAGTTTTCATATTTTACCCATTCAGAGAGTTGTGGATTGTCATGTATAGCTTTTATTGTGCTGACATATGTTCCTTCTATACCCACTTTGTTGAGGGTTTTTAATCATAAAGAGATATGAAATTTTATCAAATGTGTTTTCAACATCCATTGAAATAATCATGTAATTTTTTACCTCGATTCTGTTAATGTAGTAAATGACATTGGGAAAACTGTATATCCACATGCAGAAAAATTAAATTAGATCCCCATCTCTTGTTATATAAAAAATCAACTTTAAATTGACCAACAACTTAAATATAAGACTAAAAAGCATAAAATGATTTTTAAAAACAGGAAATTATTCACAAACTGGAGTGGGTGAAGAATTTTTGAGTAAGACTCAAAGAACAGACAACCAAAGCAAAAATAGATGAATGAGATTATATCAAAAGGAAAAGCTTCTGCACAGCAAAGGAAACAATAAAGTGAAGAAACAACCTACAGAATGGGAGAAGGTATTTCCAAATTATGCATCTGACAAGGAGCTAATGTCTAGAAGATATAAGGAACTCAATAGCATACAAACAACAAAAACAAAAATAAAATCCTATTTAAAAACGGGCCAAAGGCCCAAATTGACTTTTCTCAAAAGAAGATATACAAGTAGCCAACAGGTATATGAAAAAAATGTTCATCACCAATAATCATAGGAGAAATGCAAGTAAAAACTAAAATGAGATATCACCTAACCCTCATTAGAATAACTATTATCAAAAAGAAAATATGTGATAAATGCTGATGAGGATGTGGAGAAAAGGGACTTTTATACACTGTTGGTGGGAATGTAAATTAGTACAACCATTGTGGGACCCAGTGTAGTTTCTTCAAAAAATTAAAAATAAAAAAATTAAAAAATAGAATTACCATATGATCCAGCAATCCCATTACTGGGTTTCTATCCAAAAGAAAAGACATAAGTAGCAAAGACTGTGCATGCCCATGTTTATTGGAGAGCTGGTCACAAAACCAAGGTACAGAATCAACCTAAATGCCCACCTAATGAAGAATGGGTAAAGAAAATATGACTATATGAATAATGGAATCCTATGTAACCATAAAACAGAATAAAATTCTGTCATTTGCAGCAACATGAATGAACCTGGAGAATGTTAAGTGAAACAAGCCTTTGGCAACTATGACAAATACCATACGATCTCATTCATATGTGAATCTAAAGCAATTGATTTCATGGAAGTAGATGTAGAATATTGGTTACCAGAGACTGGGGATACAAAGGAGAAGAAGAGAAATGGGAGAAGTTGTCAATGGGTACATTGTTGCAGATAGTAAGAATACGCTTTATTGTTCTTTGCACACTAGGATGACTGTAGCAATAAGCATGTGTAGTAAAACCTGGAAGAGATTTTGAATGTTGTCATTAGAAAGAAATCATGTTAAAGTAATGTATATGGTGGTTACCCTGATTTAATCATTACACTGTACATACATTGAGACATTACTTGCATATCAGAAATACGTACAATTATTATGTGTCAATTATAAGTAAAAAATAAATTTAGTAATGAAATATCAGCAGACATCTAGGATTTGCTATTTTTTTCTCGATGACAAAATATTTCTTTGAATTCTCAATCAGCATAAAGCTATTGTCTCTATAATATCTTCTATTATATTTCTGTTGCTTCAGACTGTATAGTTTGTTCAAAATTCAGGAGTCTTTGAACGCAATATTAATAATCTACAGGGACAAATAAATTTATTATTCTGAAGGGCATGAATCTAGTTTCTCTATATTACACAGAGATTTTGCAACACCTTTTACTGGAGTTTGTTTTTAACAGTATTCTATTTTGCATTTGTAGAGTTTGGCTATAAATTAATTTCATAGTCAACTCAAATGTTAAGAAAATAATCATTATGTAACTTCATTAACAAAGTCATCGATCTGCTCAAATACAAGCAAGTTGTTCTGATACTCAATATTTGTTATGCTAAAATGTTAAATTTTAGACTCTTATTCATACAAATCAGTCACTTCAGTAGATGTATTTGGTATTGGAGGTATTAAGGAGTAAGATGTAATTTATGAGAGAGAGAGTGTATCAACTGCCACTCCATCATAAAGTATTCTGTCACTGCTGATTTAGCTCTATTGATTGATAAATCATAAGGAAAGGCATTATCTCTTTTTATATTCCATGCTGAAATTCAAATTGTTTTTTTCTTCTAAATAATTATCAATTGCAGTAGATATAATAAACCTGAGACGGGACAAAATATTCAGTATTTTAAAATTATTTTGAAATCAACCTATGCTATAATCAGAACTATAGTTGCATTTTTAAATAAAATGTGGACTTTTCTGAATGACTTTCAGGAGATGCTAGCAAAACTTTTTCTCTGTTTATTATAAAAGCTGTTATATTAATATAGTCATAATAAATATTAGCATATATTAATCTAATACTTCTAAGTATGATAACATGAGAATATAATTGAGACAAATACAAAATCTATAATGTAAAAATATGAAAATTGTAATTGAATATTAATGATCAATAAAAATTACATACTAAGCAATATTTTTACAACAGTAGCAATGATGGATAGAAAACATCATTCAGATTGGCACAAATAGAATAAAATATTTTTGAATCAGTAGAAACTTCATTTTATGTAGTTTACTCTGAGAAATATCATGTGAAATAATATAAGAATTCATGTTTCCTTAGAAGTTTGAAAGAAGGACACTCAGTAATTTGAGTGACCTATTCTTGTTATATTTCCCTCACCATCTGTTCTCTTTCATTTTTATTTATTTATTTACTTATTTATTTTTATATGGAGTCTTGCTCTGTCACCCAGGCTGGAGTGCAATGGTACTATCTTGGCTCACTGCAAACTCCGCCTCCCTGGTTCAACCGATTCTCTTGCCTCAGCCTCCCGAGTAGCTGGGATCATAGGTGTGTGCCACCACGTTTGACTGATTTTTGTATTTTTAGTAGAGGTGGGGTTTTGCCATGTTGGCCAGGGTGGTCTTGAACTCCTGACATCAGGTGATCCACCCACCTCGGCCTCCCAAAGTGCTAGGATTACAGGCGTGAGCCACTGTGCCTGGCCTTGTCTTTTAGTTATAAATTTTAAGGTGAGAATATTTCATAGTTTAGTAAGAGAGAAAGGGAAGATGCAAATTACCATTATGAATACATATGTGCTTGTAAGCCTGTATCTATCATGTTTCATCCTAAATATCTTTGCAATCCTCAAAAATTATTTGTATTCACTATACATTCTGCCTTGATTTATTACATTTTTACTCTTTGAGTGCCCCCAGAAAGTATGGACTTAGTTTATACCAGTAAATGGTACTATTTAAATATCCAACACATGTTCATTGTCAAACTATAGAAAAGTAAAAATATATTTAGTTTCACATTTCACAAATAGCTATTATTATTATTTTTCCAAGTGTGTGTATGTGTTGTGCAGGCTGGGGTAAGGTGGTATGTCTGTGCATGTGAACAGAAAGTTGAGTTTACCTGAGAACAGTTCTTAACTGTACTCAGCTCTGAGTTTTATTGGGGGAAATGGATTGACAAATGCTTCAGACAGTTATTGAAGAATAAAAGTAGATTTTCTACACTGATATTAGTCCATTGCAGTGGGTAAAAAAGTGTTCAGTACGTCAATCAATGGAAGTGGAAAAGTAATTCTAACTTGTGAGGAATTCAGATGAAGCTAAATGACAGTGAGAATCCAAATGAATGGAAGGAATGAAGTGAAGGAATAAAAGGCAGTATACAATTAGCAAAACCACCACTCCAATTCAACATAGTGTTGGAAGTTCTGGCTAGGGCAATCAGGCAAGAGAAAGAAATCAAGGGTATTCAGTTAGGAAAAGAAGAAGTCAAATTGTCCCTGTTTGCAGATGACATGATTGTATATTTAGAAAACCCCATGGTCTCAGCCCAAAAGCTCCTTAAGCTGATAAGCAACTTCAGCAAAGTCTCAGGATACAAAATCAATGTGCAAAAATCACAAGCATTCTTATACACCAGTAACAGACAAACAGAGCCAAATCAGGAATGAACTTCCATTCACAATTGCTTCAAAGAGAATAAAATACCTAGGAATCCAACTTACAAGGGATGTCAAGGACCTCTTCAAGGAGAACTACAAACCACTGCTCAGTGAAATAAAAGAGGACACAAACAAATGGAAGAACATTCCATGCTCATGGATAGGAAGACTCAGTATGGTGAAAATGGCCATACTGCCCAAGGTTATTTATAGATTCAATGCCATCCCCATCAAGCTACCAATGACTTTCTTCACAGAATTGGAAAAAACTGCTTTAAAATTCACATGGAACAAAAAAGAGCTCACATTGCCAAGACAATCCTAAGTCAAAAGGACAAAGCTGGAGGCGTCACGCTATCTGACTTGAAACTATACTACAAGGCTACAGTAACCAATACAGCATGGTACTGGTACCAAAACAGAGATATAGACCAATGGAACAGAACAGAGTCCTCAGAAATAATACCACACATCTACAGCCATCTGATCTTGGACAAACCTGAGAGAAACAAGCAATGGGGAAAGGATTCCCTATTTAATAAATGGTGCTGGGAAAATTGGCTAGCCATAAGTAGAAAGCTGAAACTGGATCCTTTCCTTACTCCTTATACGAAGATTAATTCAAGATGGATTAGAGACTTAAATGTTAGACCTAAAACCATAAAAACCCTAGAAGAAAACCTAGGCAATACCATTCAGGACATAGGCATGGGCAAGGACTTCATGTCTAAAACACCAAAAGCAATGACGACAAAAGCCAAAATTGACAAATGGTATCTAATTAAACTAAAGAGCTTCTGCACAGCAAAAGAAACTACCATCAGAGTGAACAGGCAACCTACAGAATGGGAGAACATTTTTGCAATCTATTCATCTGACAAAGGGCTAATATCCAGAATCTACAAAGAACTCAAACAAATATACAAGAAAAAACCAACCCCATCCAAAAGTGGGCAAAGGATATGAACAGACATTTCTCAAAAGAAGACATTCATACGGCCAACAGACACATGAAAAAATGCTCATCATCACTCGGCATCAGAGAAATGCAAATCAAAACCACAATGAGATACCATCTCACACCAGTTAGAATGGCAATCATTAAAAAGTCAGGAAACAACAGGTGTTGGAGAGGATGTGGAGAAATAGGAACACTTTTACACTGTTGGTGGGATTGTAAACTAGTTCAACCATTATGGAAAACAGTATGGCGATTCCTCAAGGATCTAGAACTAGATGTACCATATGACCCAGCCATCCCACTACTGGGTATATACCCAAAGGATTAGAAATCATGCTGCTATAAAGACACATGCACACGTATGTTTATTGCGGCACTATTCACAATAGCAAAGACTTGGAATCAACCCTAATGTCCATCTGTGACAGACTGGATTAAGAAAATGTGGCACATATACACCATGGAATACTATGCAGCCATCAAAAAGGATGAGTTTGCGTCCTTTGTAGGGACATGGATGCAGCTGGAAACCATCATTCTTAGCAAACTATCACAAGAAGAGAAAACCAAACACTGCATGTTCTCACTCATAGGTGGGAACTGAACAATGAGATCACTTGGACTCGGGAAGGGGAACATCACACACCGGGGCCTATCATGGGTAGGGAGAATGGGGGAGAGATTGCATTGAGAGTTATACCTGATGTAAATGATGACTTGATGGTTGCTGATGAGTTGATGGGTGCAGCACACCAACATGGCACGGGTATTCATATATAACAAACCTGCACGTTATGCACATATACCCTAGAACTTAAAGTATATATATATAAAAAATCAATTAGCAAAACCATAAATTTTCTAAGCTTAAAAATAGATTTATGAAAATATTTCATCTATCCTTCTCAGACCATCAAAATTCATTCCTCTAGGACATATAAGAATTTCTGTTTGGTAGATGTGTTTGGATATTATTGTCCATCTACTGAAGCATCTGTAATACTGACACCTAAATAACCTTTACCCCAAAACTTCTTTAAATCTGTGATTTCAGTGATTTCTGAGTGCCGTTACTAAAACAGCCTAGAATTCTTATGTGTGTGTATATATGTTATGTGCGTATATAGGTGCACATATATGTTATATGTATACATACACATTTTAGCTATAAAAATATAGAAATAATGCTTACATAAATGCTAGCTTTGGTAAACTTGTGTTACCTTTTGATTGATATTCTATTGCCTAAAATGGAGTTCTCCCAAGCCTCTTTATTATCAATATTTATCAATATTATTATCAATATTATCAATATATTATCAATATTTATCAATTACATGTTGTTATTCTCACTTTGCAGATCAGAGAGGTTAGGTAATTGTCTGAATCCACACAGTGAACATGTAGCAGAAACAGGATTAAAAAAACTATTTCTGTCTTCTTTTAGAATGTTCGGCTTAATACGTAGACACGTCTCTAATGAGAATTCCAAATTCCAGAGTATTCATTAGTGTTTATAATTTGAATCCTATGTGTCCTAAGCTTGACTGCCTCATTCCCATCACGTAACCAATGAAAAACTGCTCTTTCTGCATTTTGTGGGAGATGTATGACAAGCACTGCAGAATTGTGCTTGAAACAAAAATAAATATACATTTTTATATTTCACAAAATCACTCTGTTCTCCTTATTCACTATTTTTTGTTCATTTGTTTCCATACACAAATGGAACAACCTAATACACTACTGCAGAACTGAAATGTAAAATATAAATTGCAGAGATGTTTACATTTTTGTCTTTCTTGTTACTCTATCAGGATCAGAGAGGGCTATGTTGAATTTCCAACTTGTTATACCCAAGGTAAAAAAAATATATATATATGCTTTTCCTCCCCAGAAAATGTGTTTCTGAAAAAATAATTATAACTATTTTGAAATCAGAAATTATATTTTCTGATTATATGTTACAATTAGTACAAATACAAATCTATAAGCATCACGTGAAATGCCCATGATATAAATGATGAATTGATGGGTGCTGACGAGTTGATGGGTGCAGCACACCAACACGGCATAAGTATACATATGTAACAAACCTGCACGTTATGCACATGTACCCTAGAACTTAAAGTATAATAAAAAATAAATAAATAAATAAATAAATAAATAAAAGAAAAGAAAAGAAAAAAAAAACAGTATGAACTATGCACAGGCATTGTACCAATGGTAGATTCCTGGTTTTAATATTGCTTTATAGTTGTATAAGCTATAATCATTGACAGAAACTGAGCGAAATGTAAATGGAACCTCTCTGTATTATTTTTACAACTTTCTGTGAATTTATAGTTATTTCAAAATGAAAAGATTTTTAAAAACTTATAAAGCACACACAAAAAAAGAAACAAGTGGCAAATTATTCATAAAGAAGACTTACCAGTCATTTTTAAGCTTGGATTTACATTTGAGGAGACTGTCATTAAAATATTGCAAACTGGTTTTGGCCAATTGTACTGTGAGCATCCTTTGGAAGGCGTGATAACTATTTTGAGGCTACAAAGCTAAATGAACACATGAACCTTCCTTCCTCTTCCCCATATTATACATTTTGCCTTTGAGGCATGACTTTTTTGCCCTTCTTAATATAAGTTAAATGTAAGTTGCTTTGCAAATAAGGTCTTGTGGCTTATTTTTCACAAAAATAAAATGACCTATGCTATGTCTGTTCAAAGTATTCTATCTACAGTACCCTCCAGTGGTCTCTCATTTGCATTGTGATAAAATCCACTGGAGGATTTTATCTAGTGATATGACCAGATGTTTATTTTATCAAATATAGCACCTTCAGCACTATTACAAATTATTTAAATAGTAACATTTTCATATTCAGATTTCAAGTTATGTATTGTTGTCCCAATGACAATTTCCCTTAACTCTTTTCTGAGTCCTGAGTCCATTATATATACTCATATAATACTATTTATTTTTCCCCTTATAACACCCTACATTATTTATAATTATAAATGTATTTTTTAGATTATTTTATTAATGCCTTGATTAACTTAGTTTCACAAAGATAGAGACCTTGTCTAATTGTTTTCTCCATTGAATTTCTAAAGTTCTACCATGGAATATATTAAGTAGTTAACAAATAATGTATTTAAAAAGCACACTGATAGGTGTGCAAATATAGAAAGAGATTCACCACAAAGTTAACATTAGACATCCTATGTAGTGTGAGTATAAATTCTTTGATTTAATCTTAATTATACATGTTTTCTAACATCTATATTTTATAATGACAATATTTTAAAAGCAAAACAATATAAATCTTTATGTCAATTGGTACCACATAGATACAATTCCAATTAGAATTCCTTGTTTAGGATATCACTTCTGCTTTCTTGTTTTTAAGATACAATCTCATTCCCTTGGAACATGCCCCATCTGTAAACTGATATTTTATAATCAAAATTTATTTCTTGTCTTGAAAACAAGACATTTAAAATTTGTCCTCTGTATCGATGACTTGATTATGGTTATTTCACAAAAGCTGTATCAATCATTTATATTGATTTATTTAGGACCTGTAATGTTATTCAACTGGGTTCTAGAGTCATAAAGGTGGTAAAGACGTATTTCTTGCCATAGATAAGTGTTTAGAAAAGAAGTAATTGTAAAAGTCACATTGAAGTAACTGCTTATAGAGCCTCATATTTGGTGTGATTTGAAGCCTGAGACAAAAGCTGTGAGCTATTCTAATGAGTATGTAAGGTATGGAATTAGTCTAATCAGCTTCCAGAAAGATTTAAAATTGAGCAGAATCCTGGAGGAAGAGGAACCACTCATCAAGAATTAAGTGAGAGAAGAATGGATTCCTGGCAAAGGAAGTGGCACAGGCAGTGAAGTGGAGATGTGAAAGCGAATGCTGTCTTCAGGGAATAGTAACAAGAATGGCATGGCCAGTCTATATGGCACTCAGAGGAAATGTTAGGAGACAAATCTATGAAGAGTATTAGGAGCTAGATAATGAAGCAAATCTTACGCCTTGCTAAGAAACTTGGCTGGCTCATAAACAAGACATTATACTGCGTTAGAAAGCAGAATGGATTCCAAATATTGAAACCATGAACTTCTCTAGGTAGTTACCTCAAGAATATAACGGTATTATAAAGATATAGAATAAAGTCATCTGCTTTAGGGCCCATTTTTCTCTCTGAGTCATTAATTTTGATGTGAAAACAAAAATTCACTAGTAAAACATGCTTTAGTAGCAATGATAATATGAAAAGACATTTTCCACATCATTCCTCGTGGAAAAATAGATGGCTTTTAATTCCCCCTTTTTAATAATATATGTTCATATTAATACATGTTAGCCTATGTTGTCTCCAAGAAAATAAATTTGGATGTTTATTCAATTAACTTTCTAATAAAAATCTTCAGATATGGTAGGTAATATTTTACTATTTTCAGTTTCTTATTTGTGAGCATTCATTATTAAACAATGATTTGAATTCCAGCTCTGGAGTCCATATTCTGTACTGTCTGTGTAATGGCCATTACTGTGAATTCCTCTCAGTCTCTTTCCACCTCAGTAAAATGGCAATAATATCTGCCTGGCGACATGAAATATTGCTTCATTAAATGTATTTCATGAGTCATCAGTCTTATTCTCTTGATCAACCTTTATGCATACCTTACCTACAAAGAGTTGGGGTGTAGACGAGGTCTGTGGAGTGAGCAGGCTCTGGGTTACTCAGAAACTGAACCATACCCTAGAAGCATCATGTACTCTATCGATGTTTATTTGATTTGCATAAGCTCAGAACACTTTTAAGAGAAAGAAAACAAGTATTGCCTTGTATTATTTTATTTTTATATTACTTGAACATACAAATGTAAACCTCTCATGATAATCTTTATACAACTAAAAATACAAGTAAAAACCTTAAATTTTAAATCACTAAGGATAATTCAATATAACTTAGGGTACTGACATTTCTGCCTAAAAGGAGCTCAATAAAGTATTTTAAAAATACATACAAGAACATCAACCTGACTATTGATATTCAGATTTTGTTGTGTTTGGCATTCCTCTACAATCATTGGCCACCAAGTTACGGTTCAATTTTCTCACTGTTTTTCTCCCTATGATCCTATAGTTAAATATTTTTATAGTGCTTCTACATGTCGTTTTGCATTAAACCAACTTAAGTATATTATGTCTACCTTGAATCTGTCTCTAGTTTTATTAGTCAGTGATAAAGTAATATTTTATGCATCAATATAACCTGAAATATAAGTGTAAATACTAATATTGGAAATTGCCTAGAAGTGCTTATCAATATAGTTGATAGTCGAATAATTGCATTATGCTTTTATTAATATTCCATTTTAGTATAACAGTATACAATTAAACATATGGATTATCCATGGACACTAAAATTATTTCAGATAGTCATGAAGGTTACAGAGAAATCTAGTGTAAGAAATAGTGGTCTAAAATAACTAAGGTAATATGATGCTTAGGAATGAAAGGATTTTTGAGCAATATTTGATAGTTTCAAATAGTATTTTGCTCTTAGCAGCATCTCCATATTTTTTTAATTTTTTATTTCAGTTTTTATTATGTATTATCCTTTAGATAGAGTCTCATCATTCACCCAGGCTGGAGTGAACTTTTTAAAATTTTAACTGATGTATAACAGATGTACATATTTTGAGGGTAATTTGATAAATTCATATGATGTGTAATGATCAAATTAGCTTAATCAGGATACCCATCACCTTAAATATTTCTCTTTATGCTAGGAACATTTAAATTAGTCTCTTCTTGCTATTTTGAAAAGTACAATAGATTAATGCTAACTATAGTCACCCTACTGAACTATTGAACACTGGGTCTTATAGCTTCTAACTGTATATTTGTACCGATTAATCAAACTCCCTTCATCTTTGCCTACCTCTTTTGGCCTCTGGTAACTACAAATCTAGTACCTTCATGGGCTCCACCATTTTAACTCTCACTTACGAATGAGGACATCCAATATTTATCTTTCTGTGCTTGGCTTATTTTACTTAATTTCAATTCTATTCATGTTGCTGTAAATGACAGAATTTTATTATTTTTATGTTGAATTATATACCATAGTGTAGTTCATATCACTTTTCTTTGTCCATTTAACCGTTGATGGGCACTTAAGTTGATTCCATGTTTTGTCTTATGAATAGTTCCGCAAAACACAGGGGAGCGTAGACAGCCCTTGGATATATTAATTTCGTTTCTTGGATATATGCCCACTAGTATAATTGCTAGATCATATGATAGTTACAATAAAAAACCCTCAATAAACTGGGTATAGAAGGAACATACCTCAAAAAAATAAAGTCACCTCAATAATGTTTCCTATAGTGGCTGTACTAATTTTCACTCCCACCGACAGAGTACAACAGTTCCTTTCTTCCACATCCTCACCAGCATTTATTATTCCCTGTCTTCTCAACAAAAGCCATATTAACTAGGGTGAGATAATATCTCATTGTGGTTTTGATTTGGATTCATCTGATGATTAATGATGTTGAACATTTTTTCATATACTTATTGACCATTTTTATGTCTTATTTTGAGAAATGTCTGTTTAGACTTTTGCTCATTTTTAAATAAAATTATTTGGTGTTTTTGCTATTGAGTTGTTTGAGTTTCTTTTATATTCTGGTTATTAATCCCTTGATGATACAGAGTTTGCAATTAGGTTATTTTATTCTGTAGGTTGTCTCTTTTCTTCATATCTTTTGCTGTGCAGAAACTTTTGAAGTGATCTCATTTGTCTATTTGTTTGTTGCCTTTAGTTTTCTTGTATTAATTGCATAATTTCAGGCCTTAGATTTAAGTCTTTAATCTCTTTTGATTTTATTTTTGTATATGGGGAGAAGAGGGATATAGTTTCATTCTTCTGCATATGGTTATCAATTTCCGCACCAGTATTTATTTAAAAGAAGGATACAAAATCAATGTGCAAAAATCACAAGCATTCTTATACACCAGTAACAGACAGCCAAATCATGAATGAAGTCTCATTCACAATTGCTTCAAAGAGAATAAAATACCTACAAATCCAACTTACAAGGGATGTGAAGGACCTCTTCAAGGAGAACTACAACCACTGCTCAATGAAATACAAGAGGTCGCAAACAAATGGAAGAACATTCCATGCTCATGGATAGGAAGAATCAATATCGTGAAAATGGCCATACTGCCCAAGGTAATTTATAGATTCAATGCCATCCCCATCAAACTACCAATGACTTTCTTCACAGAATTGGAAAAACTACTTTAAAGTTCATATGGAACCAAAAAAAGAGCCCGCATTGCCAAGATAATCCTAAGCCAAAAGAATAAAGCTGGAGGCATCACGCTACCTGACTTCAAACTATACTACAAGGCTACAGTAACCAAAACAGCATGGTACTGGTACCAAAACAGAGATAGAGACCAATGGAACAGAACAGAGTCCTCAGAAATAATACCACACATCTACAGCCATCTGATCTTGGACAAACCTGAGAGAAACAAGAAATGGGGAAAGGATTCCCTATTTAATAAATGATGAAGAGAAAACTGGCTAGCCATATGTAGAAAGCTGAAATTGGATTCCTTCCTTACACCTTACACAAAAATTAATTCAAGATAGATTAGAGACTTAAATGTTAGACCTAAAACCATAAAAACCCTAGAAGAAAACCTAGACAATACCATTCAGCACATAGGCATGGGCAAGGACTTCATGTCTAAAACACCGAAAGCAATGGCAACAAAAGCCAAAATTGACAAATGGGATCTAATTAAACTAAAGAGCTTCTGCCCAGCAAAGAAACTACCATCAGAGTGAACAGACCACCTACAGAATGGGAGAAAATTTTTGCAATCCTACTCATCTGACAAAGGGCTAATATCCAGAACCTACAAAGAACTCAAACAAATTTGCCTTTGTCAAAACTGAATTGGCTTTAAATGTGTGGATTTATATCTGGGTTCTCTATTATGTTCCATTTTTCTGTGTGTGTCTTTTACCCCAGTAGCATGCTGATTTTGTTGCTTTATCCTTGTAAAATATTTTGAAATCAGGTGTTCAAACACCTCTGCTTTTGTCCTTCATGTTCAGGATTGCTTTGGCTATTTGAAGCCTTTTGTGGATCGACATAAATTTTAGGCTTTTTTTTTTATTTCCCTGAAGAATGTCATTGGTGTTTTCATAGGGATGTTTTTGAATATGTAAATTGCTTTGAATAATATTTTCATTTTAACAGTATTAATTTTTCCAATAATTAGCATAAACCAACATTTTTTGTTGCCTCTTCAATTTATTTCATTATTGTTTTATAGTACTATTTTTGTATAGTATAGTTCTTTCACATCTTTTTTTTTTTTTTGAGATGGAATCTTGCTCTGTAGCCTAGGCTGGAGTGCAGTGGCACAATGTTGGCTCACTGCAACTTCCGCCTCCCGGGTCCTGGTTCAAGTGATTCTCCTGCCTCAGCCTCCCAAGTAGCTGGGATTACAAGCATGCACCATCGTGCATACCTAATTTTTGTATTTTTAGTAGAGATGGGGTTTTACCATGTTGGCCAGACTGCTCTTGAACTCCTGACCTCATGATCTGCCTGCCTCAGCCTCCCAAAGTGCTGGGATTATCAGTGTGAGCATCCACGCCCAGCCCACATCTTTGGTTAAATTGAATCCTAGGTATTTTATATTATTTGTAGCTATTGTGATCAGGAATGCTTTCTTGATTTCTTTTCAGATTGTTTGCTTTTGGAGTACATAAATGCTACTGATTTTTGTATCCTGTAATTTTATTGAAATGAGCAGTTCCAACAGTTTTTGGTGGACTCTTTAGGCTCTTATAAGATCATGTCAGACAAACAAACAATTTGACTTCTTCCATTCCAATTTCCATGCTCTTTATTTGTTTCTGTTGTATGATTGCTCTGGTGAGTAATTCCAGTATTATGTTGAATAAAATTGGTGAAAGCAAATTTTTCTTGTTCCAGATCTGAGAGAAAAGGTTTTCAGTTTCTTCCCTGTTCAGCAGGACACTGGCTGTGGCTTTGTCACATGTGACTTTATTATTTTGAGTTTCCATACCCAGTTTGTTGAGGGTTTATTTTTTAATCATAAAATGATATTGAATTTTATAAAATTATTTTTGGTGTATATTTGAAATGATTGTATTGTTTTGTTCTTGGTTCTGTTAAAATGTTTTATCATGTTTATTGCATTGCAATCAATAATAGTGCAATTATTGATTTATTGAACCATTCTTGCATCCCTAGGATGAATCTCACTTAATCATGCTGAATAATCTTTCTAATGTGTTGTTAAATTGAGTTTCCTTGTATTGTTTGTTGAGAATTTTTATATCTATGTTAATCAGTTATATTGGCCTGTAGTTTATTTATTTTTCTTTGCTGTTGTTGTGTCCTAGTTTGATAGTAGTTATCAAAATAGTGCTGGCTTTGTAGAATGAATTTGGAAGTAGTATCTCCCCGTCATTTTTTTTTTTTTTTTTTTTGGAAAAGTTTGAGTAGAATTGATATTCTTATTAAATGTTTGGTAGAAATCAGCAGTGAAGTGATCAGGTCCTGGGCTTCTCTTTGATGGGGGACATTTTATTATAACTTAGTTTTGTTTCTCTTTATTGGTTTATAGGAGTTTTTTTTACGTCTTCATAGTTCCTTCTTGGTAGGTTGTGTCCAAGAATTTATGAGTTTCTTCTAAGTTTTCCAATATGTTGGCATAAAGTTGTTCCCAGTAGTGTCTAATGTTTTTTTTTTTTTTTTTCTGTAGTCTGTTTTATGTCATCTTTTTCACTTCTGATTCTATTTGGGTCTTCTCTTTTTTTATAGTTAAGTTTTGCTGATTTTAGTTTTCAAAAAAAAGCTTTTTCATTTATATGGTTTTCTGTATTTTTTATTTTCATTTATTTCTGGTCTGATTTAATTATTTCTTTCTTTCCACTAATTTTGGATTTGGTTTGTTCTCAATTTTCTAGTTCCTTGAGGTGTATCATTAGGTTGTTTATTTAAAGTCTATTTTTATTCAAATATTTATTGCTCTAAACCTCATGCCTAGTACTACTTTTGCTGTTTCTCGGACTTTTTATGTTGTCTTTTAAGAACTTTTCAAATTTTCCTTCTTCATTTATTCATTGACCCATTGGTTATTCAGGAGCATGTTGTTTAATTTTGATGTGTTTGTGTAGTTCTTGAGTTTTCTCTTATTATGTATTTCTACTTGTATTACAGTGTGTTCAGAAGAAATATTTAATATTTTTTCTATTTTTTTGAATTTATTGACATTTGTTTTGTGGCCTAAGATATAGTCTGTTCTGAAAACATTTCCATGTGTTGGTAAAAAGAATGTTTATTCTGTTGCCATTGGGTGAAACGTTCTGTAAGTTTCAGTTATTCCCATTTGATCTAGTGTGTAGTTTAACTCTGATGTTTCCTTGTGGATATTCTGTTTAGTGATCTGTCCATTACTGTAAGTGGTGTGTTGAAGTTTTCAATGGTTACTAAATCGCAGTCTGTATCTTCCTTCAGGTTAATTAGTGTTTTTTTTATATACTTTTGTGTTTCAGTGTTGTGTGCATTAGTATTTATATTGGATATATCCTCTTGCTGAATTGAAATATTTATCATTAGGTAGTGACATGTTTCTCTTTTACAATCTTGACTTCTAGTCTGTTTTATCTAAACATAGCTACCCTTATTTTTCTTCGGATCCACTAGAATGGAATATCTTTTTTCTTTCTATCCCTTTACTTGCAGTCTTTGTGTGTCTTTACAGGTGAAATGGATTTCTAGTAGACAGTATAGTTGGTTCTTGTTTCTTTATTCAATCAGCCCCTCTTTTTTATAACCGGGAAGTTAAGTTCAATTACATTCAATGATGTTAGTGGTAATACACAAGGACTTACTGCCTTTTTTTTTTTTTTGCTTGTTTTATATTTCATTTGAAACTCTTTTGTCCCTTTTTTCATTTTTTTTAATAGTCTTTGTGGTTAAGTGATTTTCTCTGGTAGTATATTTTAATTCACTGCTTTTTATTTTTAACATATCTATTGCAGGTTTCTGTATTGTGGTTACCACGAGGTTTACAAAACCTATTATAGACGTAATAAGTCATTTTACAGAGATGTCAACTTATAAAAAAAGAACAAAAAATGTTTAAAACTAACTACATTTTAACTCCATTACCCCCAACATTTTGACTTTTTGTTGTCTCAATTTACATATTTTAATATTGTCTATCTCTGAACAGGTTTCTCTATTTTTGGTTTTGATATATTTGTCTTTTAGGCTTCATATTAGAGATAGGAGTGGATTGCATCTCACAAAATACAGCATTAGAGTATTATAAGGTGGTCTATTTAGTTAACTTTTTCTGCAGGATTTATACCTCTAAATATCTTTTTGCAATGTGTTTGATTTCTTTCAGATTGAAGCACACCCTTCAGTATTTCTTGGAAGGTGGGTCTGCTGGTGATAAATTCTCTCAACTACTTGTCTGTGAAAAATTTTCTCCCTCCTTTATATTTGAAGACTAGCTTTGCTGGATAGAGTATTTTTGAATGGTAGTGTTTTATTTGTCTCTTTTTCTCTCAGTACTTTGAAACTATTATCCCATTATCTGTATGATTTCCATTGAGATGTCTGTTGCCACATTAATTGGAGCTCCTTTAGAGGTTATTTGCTTCTTTTTTTTTTTTTTTTTTTTTTTTATTTATTTCTTTTTTTTATTATACTTTAAGTTCTAGGGTACATGTGCATAACGTTTATATCATGTATAACTCCCCAATGCAATCCCTCCCTCCTCCCCCCTCCCCATGATAGGCCCCAGTGTGTGATGTTCCCCTTCCCGAGTCCAAGTGATCTCATTGTTCAGTTCCCACCTATGAGTGAGAACATGGGGTGTTTGGTTTTCTGCTCTTGTGATAGTTTGCTAAGAATGATGGTTTCCAGCTGCATCCATGTCCCTACAAGGACGCAAACTCATCCTTTTTGATGGCTGCATAGTATCCATGGTGTATGTGCCACATTTTCTTAATCCAGTCTGTCACAGATGGACATTTGGGTTGATTCCAAGTCTTTGCTATTGTGAATAGTGCCGCAATAAACATACGTGTGCATGTGTCTTTATAGCAGCATGATTTCTAATCCTTTGGGTATATACCCAGTATGGGATGGCTGGGTCATATGGTACATCTAGTTCTAGATCCTTGAGGAATCGCCATACTGTTTTCCATAATGGTTGAACTAGTTTACAATCCCACCAACAGTGTAAAAGTTCCTATTTCTCCACATCCTCTCCAACATCTATTGTTTCCTGACTTCTTAATGATTGCCATTCTAACTGGTGTGAGATGGTATCTCATTGTGGTTTTGATTTGCATTTCTCTGATGGCGAGTGATGATGAGCATTTTTTCATGTGTCTGTTGGCTGTATGGATGTCTTCTTTTGAGAAATGTCTGTTCATATCCTTTCCCCACTTTTTGATGGGGTTGTTTGTTTTTTTCTTGTATATTTGTTTGAGTTCTTTGTAGATTCTGGATATTAGCCCTTTGTCAGATGAGTAGGTTGCAAAAATGTTCTCCCATTCTGTAGGTTGCCTGTTCACTCTGATGGTAGTTTCTTTGCTGTGCAAAAGCTCTTTAGTTTAATTAGATCCCATTTGTCAGGATACAAAATTAATGTGCAAAAATCCCAAGCATTCTTATACACCAGTAACAGACAAGCAGAGAGCCAAATCAGGAATCAACTTCCATTCACAATTGCTTCAAAGAGAATAAAATACCTAGGAATCCAGCTTACAAGGGATGTCAAGGACCTCTTCAAGGAGAACTACAAACCACTGCTCAGTGAAATCAAAGAGGACACAAACAAATGGAAGACATACCATGCTCATGGATAGGAAGAATCAATATGGTGAAAATGGCCATACTGCCCAGGTGATTTATAGATTCAATGCCATCCCCATCAAGCTACCAATGACTTTCTTCACAGAATGGAAAAAAAGGCTTTAAAGTTCATATGGAACCAAAAGAGCCCGCATTGCCAAGACAATCCTAGGTCAAAAGGACAAAGCTGGAGGCGTCACGCTACCTGACTTCAAACTATACTACAAGGCTACAGTAACCAAAACAGCATGGTACTGGTACCACAACAGAGAAATAGACCAATGGAACACAGAGTCCTCAGAAATAATACCATACATCTACAGCCACCTGATCTTTGACAAACCTGAGAGAAACAAGAAATGGGGAAAGGATTCCCTATTTAATAAATGGTGCTGGGAAAATTGGCTAGCCATAAGTAGAAAGCTGAAACTGGATCCTTTCCTTACCCCTTATACGAAAATTAATTCAAGATGGATTAGAGACTTAAATGTTAGACCTAATACCATAAAAACCCTAGAAGAAAATCTAGGTAGTACCATTCGGGACATAGGCATGGGCAAGGACTTCATGTCTATTTGCTTCTTTTATCTTGCTACCTTTTGGATCCTTTCTTTGTCCTTGACTTTGAAGAGTTTGATTACTAATCCAAGAAGTCTGCCTTGGGCTACTGTTATTTAGGATGATTCTCTTTGGTATTCTCTGATCTTCTTGTATCTGGATATTTATATCATTCTCAAGTTTTGGGAAGGTTTTGTCATTATATCTTTGAATAAGCTTTCTTTTCCTTCTTCTTGCTAAATTCCCTCTTGAGTGTCCATTATCCTTAGTTCTGGCCTTTTTGAGGTATTTTTCTATATTCTATAGGCAATCTATACTGTTTCCCTTTTTATTCCTTTGTCACTTTTTTCCCCTATGTGTTTTCAGATATGCTAATTTTGAGCTCACTGATTCTTCTTCTTAATTCATTTTGATATTGGAGGCTTTTAATATGTTTGCCAGTTTAGCAATTGTATTCTTCAGTTCTAAGAATTCTGCTTGATATTTTGAAATTATTTTAATATTGTTGCTAAATTTCTCAACAAATGTATGAATTGCTTTTCTGTGTTATCTTGGAGATCACTGAGTTTCCTTAAAATTGCTACTTTCAGTATCTGGTCATAGAGCTCACATATCGCAATCTTATAAGGGTTAGTCACTGCCTCCCTGTTTCGGTAATTGGAGGAGGTCTTTTTTGTCTGGTTTATCTTGATTTTTCACTTGGATATGTTTGCTTAGTCTTTGTAATTTACCAGTTGAGTTTCTTTATTTTACCTCCTGCTGGGTCTCTGTCTCCTTTTTGACATGAGACGTATGTTTCACCCAGATTTGCTTTGGCTCTAGTAACTGAAGAGAGTACTGCCTGTTTCAAATGGTAGAAGTCCCTAAGGAGATATCCCAGTAGTGTGGGAAGGCTGGCTAATGGTTCATGCCCAGGGCAACTAAGGAGTGTACCTTCTATAGCACAGCGCTTCTGAAAAGACTCTCTGATTTGGTGTATCTTTTTACCTAATTATAGAGCAAAGTTTCCAGGGCTGGGGATAGTAATCGCATTCTCTGCCTGGCAGGAAAAGGTTTCCTGCCAGAGAACCAAGATGGTTGGAAAGCTGGTTGTCATAAGAGTATTACTTGTAGAAATTGTGAGTCAGGGGAAAACTCTTGCACACTTGGTGCCAAGCAGATTGGAGGCTTGATACCACAAATATGACAATCCAATTATTTTACCATCTCCTTGGAGATTTCACTTCACTGTGTCTGTGGGAACTGTCTCATCCTCATATTTCAGATTTGTTTTATTACTGGTGATAATGTGTCTGGAACTGGTGGGTTCTTGGTCTCGCTGACTTCAAGAATGAAGCCACGGACCCTCGCGGTGAGTGTTACAGTTCGTAAAGATGGTGTGTCTGGAGTTGGTTCCTTCAGATGTTCAGATGTGTCTGGAGCTTCTTCCTTCTGGTGGGTTCGTGGTCTGGCTGAGAGGAGTGAAGCTGCAAACCTTGGCAATGAGTGTTGCAGCTCTTAAAGGCGGGGCATCTGGGGTTGTTCATTCTTCCCAGTGAGTTCGTGGTCTTGCTGTCTTCAGGAGTAAAGCTGGAGACCTTTGCGGTGAATGTTACAGCTCTTAAAGGCAGCATGGACCCAAAGAGTGAGCAGCAGCAAGATTTATTATAAAGAGCGAAAGAATAGAGCTTCCATAGTGTGGAAGGGGACCCAGGAGGGTTGCCTCTGGCTGACTCAGGCAGCCTGCTTTGATTCTCTTATCTGACCCCACCCACATACTGCTGATTGGTCCATTTTACAGAGAGTTGATTGGTCCATTTTGACAGAGTGCTGATTGGTGCATTTACAATCCCTGAGCTAGACACAGAGTGCTAGACAGAAAAGTTTTCCAAGTCACTACTAGGTTAGCTAGACAAAGAGTACTGATTGGTGTATTTACAAACCCTGGGCTAGACCCAGAGTGCTGATTGGTGTATTTACAAACCCTGAGCTAGACACAGAGTGCTGACTGGTACATTTACTATCCCTTAGCTAGACATAAAAGTTCTCCAAGTCCCCACTAGACTCAGGAGCCCAGCTGGCTTCGTCTAGTGGAGCCCACACCAGCGCTGCAGGCGGAGCTGCCTGCCAGTCCCAGCTGTGCCTGCACTCCTCAGCCCTTGTGCAGTCATGGGACTGGGAGTCATGGAGCAGGGGGTGGCGCCCATCAGGGAGGCTCTGGGCGCGGGAGCCCACTGAGGAGGGAGGGGCTTGGACTCGGCAGGCTGCAGGTTGGGAGCCCTTCCCTGTGGGGAGGCGGGGAGGAGGCTGAGGCCCGGTGAGAATTCAAGCATGGTGCATGCGGGCTGGCAATGCTGGGGGACCCGGCGCCACCTAGGCAAGTGCTGGTCTGGGTGCTAAGCCCCTCACTGCCCTGGGCTGGCACTGCCGGCGGCCACCACAAGCAGAGGGAGGCTCCCACAGTGCAGTGGTGGGCTGAAGGGCTCCTCAAGCGCAGCCAGAGTGGACGCCAAAGGTGAGGAGGCACTGTGAGGACTGCTAGCACATTGTCACCTCTCAATAATATTAGTGCTGTATATTTGTTTTTGATGATCTGTGGTGGGGAATAAAGCCAATTTGCATATATCCTGCTACTTTGGAACTTGGAAGTTCCAGTATTTTCATAAAATAAGATAATATAAATGTTTTAAGACAATTCTCAGGTTACCTTTTAGATAACATTCAGAAGATATTTAGATTTTTAAGAAATAAAACAGTTGTATGTTTTGTACCATAGAAAATCATTCTCGTGTTTTTCTATAGGCACTGAGAGACATTTCATAAGAACAATGAGTTTTGTTTTGAATTTTGAGTTCATGAAACATGGTTTGTCATTTCAGTGGCTAAAACTTCCTTGCTATAGAGCATCCTAATTGATGTCTTACAAAGAACATTTTTTCTTAAATTTAACTCTCATA
The DNA here is from genome assembly GCF_009764315.1 of Trachypithecus francoisi. Lineage (NCBI taxonomy): Eukaryota > Metazoa > Chordata > Mammalia > Primates > Cercopithecidae > Trachypithecus > Trachypithecus francoisi. The sequence goes on from NW_022681458.1 coordinate 116,245,963, forward strand.
TTGTGAGTCAAAGATTATAATTCTTGTTTTGATTATGTAGCAACTGAGGCTAAGAAGAGTGGAAGTAATTCACTAAAGTTCCACAGTGAGCACAAGATATAATCAGGAGCTAAACCCAGGCTAATGTAACTCCCTAACCCCTTATTCTCCACTCTAGCAATAGGTGTGTCCAATTTTTAAGAACTGTTTTTAATACGATGCTTATCTCTAATCTGTGAGGTCTGGTGTGTGAATTACACAGTTTTTCTACTTATTTTAATAAAATACATATCTGTACATCTATTTATACATAGTGAAAAACTGTAAATTCAATTCTAGTTTCAAAACTTCTAACAGCATTTTTGCATCCAGATATGTAACTAGTTTATAGGCTAATCTAAAAGGAATATGACACTCTAAATATTTGAAAAGTCATGGTCATAAATATAAGAAGGCAATTTTGGTGCTTTCCATGAATTCCCAAATCTCCTAGAGTTATGAAAGCATCTTCAAGACATCTCACAAACCTCCCATTATCTGTTAAAGATGAAATCCAATATTTGTATCTTTTGGTTATTTTTACAGTGACTTTTTCTAAACATATAAGCAGATGTGCAGGGACCTTAGGGCGAAATAAACTCCACTCATAATTTCCTCTCCTCTGCTAATCCAGAGTACACCTGTGAAATCTTTGCAGAACCACATTTATAAGCAGGAAATGTTCAAATTTAGAATGCATTCATTTATATTCTTTTTATATGTATGTTTTCTATTGTGAATATCAGGTGACAAATCAAGCACTAAAATATTAAATTTCTATATTATATAAGTTAGTGACATAGTATGTGTAAATAAGATATTAGATAGCCAGGGCCAGCTCTCATTCCCTGCAGAGACACCAGCATAAAAATAACATATGGACCAAAATACCTTTTGAAAACATTGAAACTCAATAAGTTGTAGTACCCAAAGTTTCGTGCAAAGCTACGAACAGCCACATCGAAATAGGTAAAAAGAGACATTTTGGTTTACCTGCAATTACCCCACCCCCCCAAACTGGCATGGCTTAATTTCCTGAGGAGGGAAGCCTAGCATACAGCTTCTTCACAGGGGAGGGAAAAGAAAATTGGAAGGTGTATTCTGGCTTTTTGAAGGCTGATCTTGTATCAATTTCTGCCTTACCTGACTCAGAAAATTGAGGGAGTTGTGAGAGTTTGGGTGGCTGGAAAGACTGAAAACAAGGGAGAGTGAGGGTGGCATAGTGCAGCACCAAAGAAATCGCAGAGCTTTTATAAATGCGCTAGTACCACTCACAACTGGGAGGGTGTGCCCAATTTGGGGTTTCTCCCTCAGGAGGGAGAGAAAAGAGTGGAATATGTGTCTGGTCTTCTGATTTTCCAAAAGGCTGTCTAAAGAACTGGTTTCTGTCTTGCCTGACTTAGAGTATTGACAAGGAGCCAGCATACTTTGGATGCCTTGGACCACTGAGAATAAAAGAGTACAGGGAGACTTGTTGCTGCAACACCACAGAACCTGCAGTACTGCGGGCAAACACCAGAAATAACCAGAGATTACCAGCTCCTGAAAAGAAAACCAGCAGCTCCCTCTAATTGGGGTTACATGCATAGACTTGGAGAAGTTTCAACCCTCCACCAAGAGGTTTTATAGGTCCCCAGAATCTCTAGTCAGATTGCCTGTTAAAGATATTGTCAATTATGAAGCCAGCCCATAAGAACTTGCCGAAGAATATATTTTTCTAACACATAAATCTAGGTGACCAAAAGTACAAGGCAAATGAGACAAAACAGCAACAACAAACAAACCAGAGAATCAAAGCTTAGCAAAAAAACAGCAAGAACAAAAGTCTCTGGGAACTAATCCCCCAAAAATGGAGATCTCCGAATTACCTGACAAATAATTCAAAATATTTATTGTTTAAAAAAATCCATAATCTACAAGAGAATGCAGATTAGCAACAAAATCAGGAAAATAATTTAAAAACAAAATAAGATCATTAATAAAGAAATAGAATATATGCAAAAGAACCAAATTCTGAAGCCGAAGAATACAATAAGTAAATTGAAAGCTTTACTAGGAGTCAAAAGCAGAATAGCAGAAATCAGTGAACGTGAAGATAATTCATCTAAAATTATTACATTAGAGAAGAATACTTTTCTTTAGTAGAAAAGTAAAGAAAGCTTAAATAACTTTTTACTTTCAAGCCAACCAATATATCCGTTATGAAAATTTCAGAAGAGAGAAAAGAACAGAATGATTATGTGAAGAAATAATGATCAGAAAGTTCAGAAAGGAATGGACATTCAAATTCAAACACCGCATGTTCTCACTCATAGGTGGGAACTGAACAATGAGATCACTTGGACTCGGGAAGGGGAACATCACACACTGGGGCCTATCAGGGGGAGGAGGGAGGGATTGCATTGGGGAGTTATACATGATATAAACGTTATGCACATGTACTCTAGAACTTAAAGTATAATTAAAAAAAACAAAATTCTTAAAGAATTATAAATAGGATAAATACACAGAGATTCACACCTAGGAACATTATCATCAAATTCGCAAACGTCAAAAGACAAATAGAATTTGAAAGTAGCAAGAGAAAGGGGACTCATAACATAAAAGAAAGCTTCTATATAAGTATCAGCGGGTATCTCAGCAGAATAATTTCAGGCTAGAGGAAGTGAAATATTCAAAATGCTGAAAGAAAAAAATAAATTTTATACTGAAAATAGTATATCCAGCAAAACTGTGATTCAGAGAAAAGGGGAAAATGAATACTTTCTTAGGTAAACAAAACCTGAGAGAGTTCATCACCACTGCACTTTTATTATAAGAAATGCTAATGGCAGTCTTGCAATCTGAAGTAAAGGGGAACTAGACAGAAACACGAAATCTCATGAAAATATAAAGCTCACTACTCCAGGTAAATATGTAGACAAATACAGAATACTGTATTATTGCCATAGTGGTGCATAAAACATTTTTAATTTTTATATAGAATTTGAAAGACAAAGGCATAAAAAGAACTTATTCTAAATGTTATTAGAAGTACTTCATATATAGATATAATTTATGGTATCAATAAAATGGGAGTGAAGATATATGAAAGGGAATATTTTTTGTGTATGATTGAAGATTTTTTTCTGCTCAAAATAGTTGTATATTTTATTTATTTATTTATTTATTTATTTGAGATGGAGTCTCACTCTGTCACCCAGGCTGGAGTGCAGTGGCGCAATCTTGCCTCACTGCAAGCTCCGCCTCCCGGCTTCACGTCAGTCTCCTGTCTCAGCCTCCCAAGTAGCTGGGACAACAGGCGCCCGCCGCCACGCCAGGCTATTTTTTATTTATTTATTCATTTTTTTGTAGAAACGGGGTTTCAGTGTGTTAGCCAGGATGGTCTCGATCTCCTGACCTCGTGATCCGCCTGCCTCAGCCTTCCAAAGTGCAGGGATTACAGGCGTGAGTCACTGCACTGAGCCCAAAATAGTTATAACTTTAAGATGTTTTATGTAATCTCCATAGTAGACCCAAAGACAATATCTATAGATGATACACAGAAGGAAACGATAAATCAAAACATGAGAAGACAAAAAAATCAGTATGGCACAAAGAAAGGCAGCTGGAGAACCAAATAAGAACAAAAGAAATATATATATACAAATGCAGTAGTAAGTTATTTCTTAAAATTAGTAATTACTTGGAATGTAAATCAATTAAACTCTTCCATCAAAAGAAACAGTGGCTGAATGAATTTTTTTAAAAGAAGATGCATTCTTTCTTTTTTTTAATTTTTTTATTATACTTTAAGTTCTAGGGTACATGTGCATAACGTGCAGGTTTGTTACATATGTATACTTGTGCCATGTTGGTGTGCTGCACCCATCAACTCGTCAGCACCCATCAAGTCATCATTTATATCATGTATAACTCCCCAATGCAATTTCTACCCCCTACTCCTCCCCATGACAGGCCCCAGTGTGTGATGTTCCCCTACCCGAGTCCAAGTTTCCTCACTGTTCAGTTCCCACCTATGAGTGAGAACATGCGGTGTTTGGTTTTCCCTTCTTGTGATAGTTTGCTAAGAATGATGGTTTCCAGATGCTTCCATGTCCCTACAAAGGACGCAAACTCATCCTTTTTTATGGCTGCATAGTATTCCATGGTGTATATGTGCCACATTTTCTTAATCCAGTCTGTCACAGATGGACATTTGGGTTGATTCCAAGTCTTTGCTATTGTGAATAGTGCCGCAATAAACATACGGATGCATGTGTCTTTGTAGTAGAATAATTTATAATCCTTTGGGTATATACCCAGTACTGCGATGGCTGGGTCATATGGTACATCTAGTTCTAGATCCTTAAGGAATTGCCATACTGTTTTCCATAATGGTTGAACTAGTTTATAATCCCACCAACAGTGTAAAAGTGTTCCTATTTCTCCACATCCTCTCCAACACCTGTTGTTTCCTGATTTTTTAATGATTGCCATTCTAACTGGTGTGAGATGGTATCTCATTGTGGTTTTGATTTGCATTTCCCTGATGGCGAGTGATGATGAGCATTTTTTCATGTGTCTGTTGGCTGTATGAATGTCTTCTTTTGAGAAATGTCTGTTCATATCCTTGCCCACTTTTTGATGGGGTTGGTTGTTTTTTCTTGTATTTGTATGAGTTCTTTGTAGATTCTGGATATTAGCCCTTTGTCAGATAAGTAGGTTGCAAAAAATGTCTCCCATTCTGTAGGTTGCCTGTTCACTCTGATGGTAGTTTCTTTTGCTGTGCAGAAGCTCTTTAGTTTAATTAGATCCCATTTGTCAATTGATTTTGCTGCCGTGGTTTGGTGTTTTAGACATGAAGTCCTTGCCCATGCCTATGTCCTGAATGGCACTACCTAGATTTCTTCTAGGGTTTTTATGGTATTAGGTCTAATATTTAAGTCTCTAATCCATCTTGAATAATCTTCGTATAAGGAGTAAGGAAAGGATCCAGTTTCAGCTTTCTACTTATGGCTAGCCTTTTCCAGCACCATTATTAAATAGGGAATCCTTTCCCCATTTCTGTTTCTCTCAGGTTTGTCAAAGATCAGATGGCTGTAGATGTGTGGTATATTTCTGAGGACTCTGTTCTGTTCCATTGGTCTGTATCTCTGTTTTGGTACCAGTACCATGCTGTTTGGTTACTGTAGCCTTGTAGTATAATTTCAAGTCAGGTAGCATGACGCCTCCAGCTTTGTCCTTTTGACTTAGGATTGTCTTGGCAATGCGGGCTCTTTTTTGGTTCCATATGGACTTTAAAGCAGTTTTTTTCCAATTCTGTGAAGAAAGTCATGGTAGCTTGATGGGGATGGCATTGAATCTATAAATAACTTGGGCAGTATGGCCATTTTCACGATATTGATTCTTCCTATCCATGAGCATGGTATGTTCTTCCATTGTTAGTGTCCTCTTTGATTTCACTGAGCAGTGGTTTGTAGTTCTCCTTGAAGAGGTCCTTGAATCCCTTGTAAGTTGGATTCCTCGGTATTTATTCTCTTTGAAGCAATTGTGAATGGAAGTTCATTCATGATTTGGCTCTCTGCTTGTCTTTTACTGGTATATAGGAATGCTTGTGATTTTTGCACATTACTTTTGTATTCTGAGACTTTGCTGAAGTTGCTTATCAGCTTAAGGAGCTTTTGGGCTGAGACAATGGGGTTTTCTAAATATACAATCATGTCATCTGCAAACAGGGACAATTTGACTTCCTCTTTTCCTAATTGAGTACCATTTATTTCTTTCTCTTGACTGATTGCCCTAGCCAGAACTTCCAACACTATGTTGAATAGGAGTGGTGAGAGAAGGCATACTGTCTTGCGCCAGTTTTCAAAGGGAATTTTCCAGTTTTGCCCATTCAGTATGAGATGAGCTGTGGGTTTGTCATAAATAGCTCTTATTATTTTGAGGTACGTTCCATCAATACCGAATTTATTGAGAGTTTTTAGCAAGAAGGGCTGTTGAATTTTGTCAAAAGCCTTTTCTGCATCTATTGAGATAATCATGTGGTTCTTGTCTTTGGTTCTGCTTATAAGCTGGATTACGTTTATTGATTTGCGAATGTTGAACCAGCCTTGCATCCCAGGGATGAAGCCCACTTGATCATGGTGGATAAGCTTTTTGATGTGCTGCTGAATCCGGTTTGCCAGTATTTTATTGAGAATTTTTGCATCGAAGTTCATCAGGGATATTGGTCTAAAATTCTCTTTTTTTGTTGTGTCTCTGCCAGGCTTTGGTATTAGGATGATGATTGGTCTCATAAAATGAGTTAGAGAGGATTCCCTCTTTTTCTATTGATTGGTAATTTTAGAAGGAATGGTACAGCTCCTCCTTGTACCTCTGGTAGTAGAATCAGCTGTGAACCATCTGGTCTTGGACTTTTTTGGTGGGTAGGCTATTAATTGTTGCTCAATTTCAGAGCCTACTATTGGTCTATTCAGGGATTCAACTTCTTCCTGGTTTAGTCTTGGGAGAGTGTAAGTGTCCAGGAAATTATCCATTTCTTCTAGGTTTTCTAGTTGATTTGCGTAGAGGCATTTATAGTTATCTGATGGTTGTTTGTATTTCTGTGGGGTCAGTGGTAATATCCCCTTTATCATTTTTTATTGCGTCTATTTGATTCCTCTCTCTTTTCTTCTTAATTAGTCTTGCTAGCGGTCTGTCAATTTTGTTGATCTTTTCAAAAAACCAACTCCTGGATCATTGATTTTTTGGAGGGTTTTTTGTGTCTCTATCTCCTTCAGTTTGCTGATCTTGTTATTTTTGCCTTCTGCTAGCTTTTGAATGTGTTTGCTCTTGAGGTATGTTTTCAAACTGAAGTCAGTTGCAGTTATATCTGAGTGTATAACAGTTTAGACCTTAATATTTGGTATGTGTTGTTATATGATATAAGAATTACTTTTAATTATATTATTGGCTTTGAGATAGAGACTTATATACTGCTGTTAGCTAAAATACAGTAAGATCCTATGTAACATTAACCAATTTTTAAAATGACAACAGCTTGCAAAACTATAGTACAGGAGCATAGTTACATGCGGAATACGTCCATCACCACAAGGGTTCCTCCTGTGGCCCTATGATAGCCACAGCAACTTCAATCTCGCCTATAACTCAAGTGCAGTAACCCTAGGCAGTTGTTCTTCATATCAGTAATTTCATCATTTCAAAAGTGTTGGGTAAATGGAATTACATAGTACAAATGCTTTGGAATTGACTCTATTCACTCAGCATAATTCTCTGGAGACTTAGCCAAGCTGTTGCTTGCATCAATGATTAAATGTCTTTTTGGCTAGTAGTATTCCATGGTGTGGATATACCATGGTTTGTTTAGGAGTTTACCTGTGGAAGGACATCTGGAATGTTTCTGTTTTTTTTACTATTACAAATAAAGCTGCTATAAACATGTGTATACAAGTTTTGTGTAAACACAAATTCTCACTACTCTGGGATGAATGTCTAGGAATAGAATGGGTAGTGGATATCATAGTCCAAGGTTACACTTTTAAGAAACTCTCAAGTGTTTTACAGAGTGACTATATCATTTTGCATTCCCACCAACAATGTGTGTGATCCAGTTGCCCACATGCTCACCAGAATTGGTGTAGTCACAATTTTTTACTTTAGCCATTCTGATAAATGTGTAAATGATATGGCCTTATAGTTTTAATTTGCATTTCACTATGGCTAGTGATATTGAAACTTTCATGTGTTATGTATAGCCTCTTTGTGAAAAGGTCACTATGCTCTTTGTCCATTTTCTGATCAGATTATTCTTACTACTAGAATTTTTCTTCTTTCTGGTTTAGCCATTAGTCTTGTAAGGGATATGTTATTTGCCAGTTTCACTGTAATCTGTCCCTTGTATATGTTTTAAAACAGTGGCCCTGGGAGAGAAAAAGTTTTAATTATTGAAATCAAATTAACAATTTGGCTTTCAAGGATAGAACTCTTGCTTAGCATTACTTTTCTAAAGAGTCTCCTTTTTTTCCAAAAGTTCATGCTTCTTTATTTTTCCTCATTTGTGAAAAGGCTAGCTTTTCTACATGATTGTTTGGTGCTTTGTAGAAATTGCTGGATATAGTTTGTGTGGTTTTCTCTGGTCAATAATGAACTTTCCAAAGAAATAATTGTTTTTATTTTATTTTTTTTTTTTTTTTTTTTAATTTTTTTTTTTTTTATTATACTTAAGTTCTAGGGTACATGTGCATGACGTTTATATCATGTATAACTCCCCAATGCAATCCCTCCTCCTCCCCCCTCCCCATGATAGGCCCCAGTGTGTGATGTTCCCCTTCCCGAGTCCAAGTGATCTCATTGTTCAGTTCCCACCTATGAGTGAGAACATGCGGTGTTTGGTTTTCTCTTCTTGTGATAGTTTGCTAAGAATGATGGTTTCCAGCTGCATCCATGTCCCTACAAAGGACGCAAACTCATCCTTTTTGATGGCTGCATAGTATTCCATGGTGTATATGTGCCACATTTTCTTAATCCAGTCTGTCACAGATGGACATTGGGTTGATTCCAAGTCTTTGCTATTGTGAATAGTGCCGCAATAAACAAACGTGTGCATGTGTCTTTGTAGTAGAGTAATTTATAATCCTTTGGGTATATACCAGTAGTGGGATGGCTGGGTCATATGGTACATCTAGTTCTAGATCCTTGAGGAATCGCCATACTGTTTTCCATAATGGTTGAACTAGTTTACAATCCCACCAACAGTGTAAAAGTGTTCCTATTTCTCCACATCCTCTCCAACACCTGTTGTTTCCTGACTTCTTAATGATTGCCATTCTAACTGGTGTGAGATGGTATCTCATTGTGGTTTTGATTTGCATTTCTCTGATGGCAGTGATGATGAGCATTTTTTCATGTGTCTGTTGGCTGTATGGATGTCTTCTTTTGAGAAATGTCTGTTCATATCCTTTCCCCACTTTTTGATGGGGTTGTTGTTTTTTCTTGTATATTTGTTTGAGTTCTTGGTAGATTCTGGATATTAGCCCTTTGTCAGATGAGTAGGTTGCAAAAATTTTTTCCCATTCTGTAGGTTGCCTGTTCACTCTGATGGTAGTTTCTTTGGCTGTGCAAAAGCTCTTTAGTTTAATTAGATCCCATGTGTCAATTTTGCTTTTGCTGCCGTTGCTTTGGTGTTTTAGACATGAAGTCCTTGCCCATGCCTATGTCCTGAATGGTACTACCTAGATTTTCTTCTAGGGTTTTTATGGTATTAGGTCTAACATTTAAGTCTCTAATCCATCTTGAATTAATTTCGTATAAGGGGTAAGGAAAGGATCCAGTTTCAGCTTTCTACTTATGGCTAGCCAATTTTCCCAGCACCATTTATTAAATAGGGAATCCTTCCCCATTTCTTGTTTCTCTCAGGTTTGTCAAAGATCAGATGGCTGTAGATGTGTGGTTATTTCTGAGGACTCTGTTCTGTTCCATTGGTCTATATCTCTGTGTGGTACCAGTACCATGCTGTTTTGTTACTGTAGCCTTGTAGTATAGTTTGAAGTCAGGTAGCGTGACGCCTCCAGCTTTGTCCTTTTGACTTAGGATTGTCTTGGCAATGCGGGCTCTTTTTTGGTTCCATATGAACTTTAAAGCGTTTTTTCCAATTCTGTGAAGAAAGTCATTGGTAGCTTGATGGGGATGGCATTGAATCTATAAATCAACTTGGGCAGTATGGCCATTTTCACGATATTGATTCTTCCTATCCATGAGCATGGTATGTTCTTCCATTTGTTTGTGTCCTCTTTGATTTCACTGAGCAGTGGTTGTAGTTCTCCTTGAAGAGGTCCTTTACATCCCTTGTAAGCTGGATTCCTAGGTATTTTATTCTCTTTGAAGCAATTGTGAATGGAAGTTCATTCCTGATTTGGCTCTCTGCTTGTCTGTTACTGGTGTATAAGAATGCTTGTGATTTTTGCACATTAATTTTGTATCCTGAGACTTTGCTGAAGTTGCTTATCAGCTTAAGGAGATTTTGGGCTGAGACAATGGGGTTTTCTAAATATACAATCATGTCATCTGCAAACAGGGACAATTTGACTTCTTCTTTTCCTAACTGGATACCCTTGATTCTTTCTCTTGCCTGATTGCCCTAGCCAGAACTTCCAACACTATGTGAATAGGAGTGGTGAGAGAGGGCATCCCTGTCTTGTGCCAGTTTTCAAGGGAATTTTTCCAGTTTTTGCCCATTCAGTATGATATTAGCTGTGGGTTTGTCATAAATAGCTCTTATTATTTGAGGTACGTTCCATCAATACCAATTTATTGAGCGTTTTTAGCATAAAGGGCTGTTGAATTTTGTCAAAAGCCTTTTCTGCATCTATTGAGATAATCATGTGGTTCTTGTCTTTGGTTCTGTTTATATGCTGGATTACGTTTATTGATTTGCGAATGTTGAACCAGCCTTGCATCCCAGGGATGAAGCCCACTTGATCATGGTGGATAAGCTTTTTGATGTGCTGCTGAATCCGGTTTGCCAGTATTTTATTGAGGATTTTTGCATCGATGTTCATCAGGGATATTGGTCTAAAAATCTCTCTTTTGTTGTGTCTCTGCCAGGCTTTGGTATCAGGATGATGTTGGCCTCATAAAAGAGTTAGGGAGGATTCCCTCTTTTTCTATTGATTGAAATAGTTTCAGAAGGAATGGTACCAGCTCCTCCTTGTACCTCTGGTAGAATTCAGCTGTGAATCCATCTGGTCCTGGACTTTTTTTGGTGGGTAGGCTATTAATTGTTGCCTCAATTTCAGAGCCTGCTATTGGTCTATTCAGGGATTCAACTTCTTCCTGGTTTAGTCTTGGGAGAGTGTAAGTGTCCAGGAAATTATCCATTTCTTCTAGATTTTCTAGTTGATTTGCGTAGAGGGTTTATAGTATTCTCTGATGGTAGTTTGTATTTCTGTGGGGTCGGTGGTGATATCCCCTTATCATTTTTTATTGCGTCTATTTGATTCCTCTCTCTTTCTTCTTTATTAGTCTAGCTAGCGGTCTGTCAATTTTGTTGATCTTTTCAAAAAACCAACTCCTGGATTCATTGATTTTTTGGAGGGTTTTTTGTGTCTCTATCTCCTTCAGTTCTGCTCTGATCTTAGTTATTCTTGCCTTCTGCTAGCTTTTGAATGTGTTTGCTCTTGCTCTCTAGTTCTTTTAATGTGATGTTAGAGTGTCAATTTTAGATCTTCCTGCTTTCTCTTGTGGGCATTTAGTGCTATAAATTTCCCCTACACACTGCTTTAAATGTGTCCCAGAGATTCTGGTATGTTGTATCTTTGTTCTCATTGGTTTCAAAGAACATCTTTATTTCTGCTTTCATTTCGTTATGTACCCAGTAGTCATTCAGGAGCAGGTTGTTCAGTTTCCATGTAGTTGAGCGGTTTTGATTGAGTTTCTTAGTCCTGAGTTCTAGTTTGATTGCACTGTGGTCTGAGAGACAGTTTGTTATAATTTCTGTTCTTGTACATTTGCTGAGGAGTGCTTTACTTCCAATTATGTGGTCAATTTTGGAATAAGTGCGATGTGGTGCTGAGAAGAATGTATATTCTGTTGATTGGGGTGGAGAGTTCTATAGATGTCTATTAGGTCCGCTTGGTGCAGAGATGAGTTCAATTCCTGGATATCCTTGTTAACTTTCTGTCTCGTTGATCTGTCTAATGTTGACAGTGGAGTGTTGAAGTCTCCCATTATTATTGTATGGGAGTCTAAGTCTCTTTGTAGGTCTCTAAGGACTTGCTTTATGAATCTGGGTGCTCCTATTGGGTGCATATATATTAGGAGAGTTAGCTCTTCCTGTTGAATTGATCCTTTACCATTATGTAATGGCCTTCTTTGTCTCTTTTGATCTTTGATGGTTTAAAGTCTGTTTTATCAGAGACTAGGATTGCAAACCCTGCTTTTTTTTGTTCTCATTTGCTTGGTAGATCTTCCTCCATCCCTTTATTTGAGCCTATGTATGTCTCTGCATGTGAGATGGGTCTCCTGAATACAGCAGACTGATGGGTCTTGACTTGATCCAGTTGCCAGTCTGTGTCTTTTAATTGGAGCATTTAGTCCATTGACATTTAAGGTTAATATTGTTATGTGTGAACTTGATCCTGTCATTATGATATTAACTGGTTATTTTGCTCGTTAGTGATGCAGTTTCTTCCTAGCCTCGATGGTCTTTACATTTTGGCATGTTTTTGCAATGGCTGGTACCGGTTGTTCTTTCCATGTTTAGGGCTTCCTTCAGGGTCTTTGTAAGGCAGGCCTGGTGGTGACAAAATCTCTAAGCATTTGCTTATCTGTAAAGGATTTATTTCTCCTTCACTGATGAAGCTTAGTTTGGCTGGATATGAAATTCTGGGTTGAAAATTCTTTTCTTTAAGAACGTGAATATTGGCCCCCACTCTCTTCTGGCTTGTAGAGTTTCTGCCGAGAGGTCTGCTGTTATTCTGATGGGCTTCCCTTTGTGGGTAACCCGACCTTTCTCTCTGGCTGCCCTTAAGATTTTTTCCTTCATTTCAACTTTGGTGAATCTGGCAATTATGTGTCTTGGAGTTGCTTCTGGAGGAGTATCTTTGTGGCGTTCTCTGTATTTCCTGAATTGAATGTTGGCCTGCCCTACTAGGTTGGGGAAGTTCTCTGGATGATATCCTGAAGAGTGTTTTCCAACTGGTTCCATTTTCCCCCTCACTTTCAGGCACCCCATCAGACGTAGATTTGGTCTTTTTACATAATCCCATACTTCTTGCAGGCTTTGTTCATTTCTTTTTCTTCTTTTTCTTTTGGTTCTCTTCTCGCTTCATTTCATTCATTGATCCTCAATCGCTGATACTCTTTCTTCCAGTTGATCGAGTCGGTTACTGAAGCTTGTGCATTTGTCACGTATTCTCGTGTCATGGTTTTCATCTCTGTCATTTCGTTTATGATCTTCTGCATTAATTAATCTAGCTGTCAATTTTCCACTTTTTTTCAAGATTTTTAGTTTCTTTGCGCTGGGTACGTAATTCCTCCTTTAGCTCTGAGAGGTTTGATGGACTGAAGCCTTTTCTCTCATCTCGTCAAAGTCATTCTCTGACCAGCTTTGATCCGTTGCTGGCGATGGGCTGCGCTCCTTGCAGGGGGAGATGCGCTCTTATTTTTGAATTTCCAGCTTTCTGCCCTGCTTCTTCCCCATCTTTGTGGTTTTATCTGTCTCGGACTTTGATGATGGTGACGTACTGATGGGGTTTTGGTATAGGTGTCCTTCCTGTTTGATAGTTTTCCGTCTGACAGTCAGAAGGACTGTCTGTTGGTCTGTGGAGATTGCTTGAGGTCCACTCCAGACCCTGTTTGCCTGGGTATCAGCAGCAGAGGTTGCGAAGATAGAATATTGCTGAACAGCGAGTGTACCTGTCTGATTCTTTCTTTGGAAGTTTCCTCTCAGGGGTGACGCCACCCTGTGAGGTGTGGGTGTCAGACTGCCCCTAGTGGGGGATGTCTCCCAGCTAGGCTACTCAGGGGTCAGGGACCCACCTGAGCAGGCAGTCTGTCCGTTCTCGATCTCAACCTCCGCGTTAGGAGATCCACGGCTCTCCCCAAAGCTGTCAGACAGAGTCGTTGGTCTGCACCGCCCCGCTCTTTCCCCTAAGGGCTGCAGCTGTGCGCTGTCCCAGAGGTAGAGTCTACAGAGACAGGCAGGCTTCCTTGAGCTGCTGTGAGCTCCACCCAGTTCGAGCTTCCCAGCGGCTTTGTTTACTACTTAAGCCTCAGCAATGGCGGGCGCCCCTCCCCCAGCCTCGCTGCTGCTGCCTTGCGGATAGATCGCCGCAGAGCTGTGTTAGCAGTGAGGGAGGCTCCGTGGGCGTGGGACCCTCCGGCCAGGTGTGGGATATATTCTCCTGGTGTGCCTGTTTCCTTAAAGCGCAGTATTGGGGTGGGAGTTACCCGATTTTCCAGGTGTTGTGTGTCTCAGTTCCCTGGCTAGGAAAAAGGGATTTCCTTCCCCCTTGCGCTTCCAGGTGAGGCGATGCTCGCCCTGCTTCAGCTCACGCTGGTCAGGCTGCAGCAGCTGACCAGCACCGATTGTCGGCACTCCCTAGCGAGATGACCCCAGTACCTCAGTTGAAAAGCAGAAATCACCGGTCTTCTGTGTCGCTCGCGCTGGGAGTTGGAGACTGGAGCTGCCTATTCGGCCATCTGCTCCTGTTTAAGTATATATTTTTTTTAATCTATCATTCTTATTTTCAATTTCATTCATTTCTGTCTTTGATACTCCTCTTCATGCTTGTTTGGATTTATTTTTACTCATTTTTCAAGTTTCTTGGGTGCTAAATTACTGACATGAGAGTTTTAATCTTATCTAATATATGCAGATAGTGCCACAAATATTCTCTTAATACTGCCTTAAGTGCTTTCCACAAATGTTATTATTGTGTTTTATGTTCCTTTATTTATATATGTTTCTTTCCTTTGGTTTTCTCTTTGGCCTACAGATTTTTAGGAATATGTTTAATTTTGTATTTTAAGAGTTCCCTGTTGTGATGTTTAGTTTGATTTCTTTGTAGTCAGGGAATACACTCTATATAATTTTGACATCCTTTAAACGTTTTGAGATTTGTTTATGGCCCAGGATATAGTTTTTGTTTGTTGTTTGTTGTTTGTTTGGTATATGTTGTGGGCCCTTGAAAATGATAAACTTTTTGCCATTTTGGTGAATATTTATAGATGTTCATTAGGTACTCTTGGTTGATGATGTTCCTGACTCTTTTATTGTCATGGCTGAATTTCTGTCTAGTTAATTATTAATTGCTGAAAGAAGGGTATTGAAATCTGCAGCTACTATGTGAATTTGTCTAATTTTTCAAGTTCTATTTTTGTGTCACATATTTTGCAACTCTATTGTTTGTTGCATACATGTATAAGGTTACTGTATGCACTTGACTGGTTGGTGCTTTTATTGTTATGATATATCCCTCTGTGATAATTTTCTTTGTTCTTTAGTCTTCTTTATCTGATGTTAATATAGCCTCTCTGGCTTTCTTTTGATTAATGTTTTCATGGCATGCCTTTTCAATCGTTTAACTTCTAACCTGCCTCCATTTTTGTATTTGTAGTGAGATTCTTTTAGGCAATATAATATTAAGTGCAGTCTTACTTTTTTAGTTCATTCTCCCTATTTTTGTGTTTTAGTTGGTTTATTTAGACTATTTACATCTAAAGTAATTATTGATTTATTTGTGCTAACTCCACCGTTCAATTTTGGCATTGTGTTGTTTACTCTGGTTTTTGTTTCTATTTTGTTTGTTGGCTTGCCTTCCTGTATGTTACCCAAATCAAGCTTCACAATTCCATTTCGACATATCTATAGTGTTTTGGAATATCTTTATGATAGCTACTTTAAAATATTTCTAACATCTTCGTCACCTCATTTTGACATGTTTTGACTATCTTTTTACACTCATCTTGATATCTTCTTGCTTCTTGATGTGGCAAATACTTTTCCATTGAAACCTGAACATTTTGATCACTGTGAGACTCGGATCACATGCAAACTTTCTGTCTTACCTGACTTTTTTCTGTTACCATCTGACAAAGGAAAAAGTGAGCTACTTTCTTACTGCCAAATGAGCGTAGAAGTCCAGACTTCCTGCTTGATCTCTATTATTAATGAGGTCTGTAGTTCCTTTTCTCTGCTAGGTGGTTGTAGGGAGTGCTAGTTCCCACTAGGTCTTACTGATACTGCCCTGGATGGGCGGGTAGGAGGCATGACTTCTTCCTAATGCCCATGTTGCCTTCACTAACACCACAGGGGAGTGGGAGTGTATCATTCTGTTTTCACGCTGCTGATAAAGACATACCCAAGACTGGGCATTTACAAAAGAAAGAGGTTTTTGGACTTAACAGTTCCTCATGACTGGGGAGGCCTCACAATTATGGCTGAAGGCAAGGAGGAACAAGTCACATCTTACATGGATGGCAGCATGCAAAGAGAGAGCTTGTGCAGAGAAACTCCTGCTTCAAAACCATCATATTTCATGATACCCGTTCACTATCACGAGAACAGCATGAGAAATGAAACTCCTCTATGGTTCTATCATCTCCCACCAGGTCAATCCCACAACACGTGGGAATAATGGGAGCTATGAGATGAGATGAGATTTGGGTGGGGACACAGAGTCATACTATATCAGGTAGCGACTTCATCACTGTTAAATTGAGGTGAAAGTCTGACCTTTCAATTCAGCCTCCTCTTACATCACTGCCACAGGAAGAGAAAGAGGCATCTTATGTTACTGCCTGGTGGGAGTGGAAATGCAGTTTCCTCATGTGGTCTCTGATGACACGGCAGGGGGTGGGCCTTATTACTGCTCAGCAGGAATGAAAGTCCATGCTCCCCACACAGTCTTCACTGATATACCATGACAACAGGTCTTTGGGGTGCCTTTTACAGTCTCGTGAGGGTGTAAATTTAGTCTCTCTGATCAATATTTGCTGTTGGGGTAGCAGTGGGACCAACATTTTTTTTTTGGTAGTGTTTAGCTGGCTTAGGGCCATTATTTCTAAGTGTTTTATGCCCTCCTAGGCTACTCCCTTTCTGGTCTTTTGGCTAGAGAGAACAGGGGTTGTGTATTTGTGTGTGTGCGTGTGTATGTGTACGTGTGCACATATGTGCCCAAAAGTGTTTCCAGGTTATTGGCTTATCTGGCACCAAATCTGGGTCATGTGAGGCAAGGAGAAAGCCCAACAAATGCACCACCATTATTCCTGGGGTTCTCAGATGCCTAGTCAGTCTTTATCTTTCCTCTCCACCTCAGAATTCTTATACATTGGTTTTATATATAATATCCAGGATTTCTAGTTGTAGTTACCTAGAAGTACGGAAAAAACTATGTATGCTTCATCTTTCTATAAGCAAAAGTCTATACAATTTAAATGTTCTGACATAGACATTGAAATACTTTTTTTTTTTTAGCTAGATTAAACAATATGCTCTGGACTATTAGTTGTTCTAATCAGTAATTTGTACTCCAAAGGTAGTAATTTAATAAAATGATCACACTGTAAGGGCAGCTACTATAAGTAGTTCAGCCATCATTATCTCTGGCAAAGAAAACATCTCAACTTATTCATGAGCATGCTACCCAAGGTTGTGGGAACCCACCTCTTGCATTAGTGTTACCTGACTGTGAGAAATGGAGTCATTTCTCACATGTGTCAAAGGAGATCATTTTTGAACTTTAAGGTTTAATGACTGCCCTATTGGATTAAGAACTTGCATGGGGCTTGTAGCACCTTTGTTTTGGCCAATTTCTCCCATTTGGAATGGGTGCATTTATTTAATGCTTACAGCCCCATTATATCTCGAAAGTAACTAACTTGCACTTGATTTTACAGGCTTATAGGGAGAAGGGACTTACCTTGTTTCAGGTGAAAATATGGACTTGGACTTTTGGATTAATCCTCAAATGAGTTAAGACTTTGGGAAACTGTAGGAAGGCATAATTGTGTTTTGAAATGTGAGAAAGATGGGATTTGAGAGGAGCTGCAGGTGAAATGATATGGTCTGGTTCTGTGTCCCCACCCAAATCTCATCTTGAATTGTAATCTGAATTGTCATCACCATGTATGGGGGAGGAACCTCGTGGGAGGTGATTAGATCACGGTGGCAGTTCTCCATGCTGTTCTCATCGTAGCTCACGTGAGATCTGACGGTTTGATAAGGGGCTTTCCCCACTTCTTTCTGCACTTCTCACTTCTGCTGCATTGTGAAGAAGGTGTCTTACTCTCCTTCACCTTCTGCCATGATAGTAAGTTTCCTGAGGCCTTCCCATCCATGTTGAACTGTAAGTCAATTAAACCTCTTTCCTTTATAAATTACCCAGTCTCAGGCATTTTTTAATAGCAATGTGAGAACATACTAATGCATTCATTTGGCACCAAGCTAGTGGGGCATTGCTATAAGATACCGAGAATGTGTAACAACTTTGGAACTGGGTAATGGGCAGAGGGTGGAATAGTTTCAAGGACTCAGAAGAAGACAGGAAGATGTGGAAAAGATTGGAACTTCCTAGAGAATTCCTGAATGACTTTGACCAAAATGCCAATAGTGATATGGATGTAAGAGTCATAGAGTCAAATGAAGTCCAGGCTGGGGTGGTCTCAGATGCAGTTGATAAACTTGTTGGGAACTGGAATAAAGCTGTTTCTTGCTATGTTTTAGCAATTAGCAAAGAGACTGGCAATGTTTTGCTTCTACCCTAGAGATCTGTGGAATGTTGAACTTGAGAGTGGTGATTTAGGGTATCTGGCAGAAGACATTTCTAAGCAGCAAAACATTGAAGAGGTGACAGAGCATAAAAGTTTGAAAAACTGGCAGTCTGACAATGCTGTAGAAAAGAAAAACCCATTTTCTGGGGAGAAGATCAAGCTAGCTTCAGAAATTTGCATAAATAACAAGGAGTCAAATATTAATCACCAAGACAATGGGGAGAATATCTCCAAGGGATGTCAAAGACCTTTGTGGCAGCCCCTCAGATCACAGGCCTGGAGGCCTAGGAGGGAAAAAATGTTTCATGGGTAAGGTCCAGGACCCCCTGCTGTGTGCAGCCTTGGACTTCATGTCATATGTC
The DNA here is from genome assembly GCF_009764315.1 of Trachypithecus francoisi. NCBI lineage: Eukaryota > Metazoa > Chordata > Mammalia > Primates > Cercopithecidae > Trachypithecus > Trachypithecus francoisi. The sequence goes on from NW_022681458.1 coordinate 116,264,601, forward strand.
CCTCTTCAGTTATGGCTAAAAGAGGCCAAGGTACAGTTCAAGCCCTAGCTTCAGAGGGTGTAAGCCTTGGCAGCTTCATGGTGTCAGTCCTGTGGGTGTACAGAAGACAAGGATTTAGGTTTGGAAACCTGGGCCTAAATATCAGAGTATATATGGAAATGCCTAGATGTCTAGGCAGAAGTCTGCTTCAGGGGTGGAGCCCTCAAAGAGAACCTCTGACCTCTGCTAGAATAGTGTGGAAGGGAAGGAGCCCTGGTGCAGAGTCGCCACTGGTGCACTGTCTAGTGCAGTTGTGAGAAGAGGGCCACCATCTTCCAGACCGCAAAATGGTACGTCCACTGAGAGTTTGCACTGTGAACCTGGAAAAGCTGCAGGCATTCAATGCCAGCCCATGAAAGCAGCCAGAAGGGGGGCTATATCATATAAAGCCACAGAGACAGAGCTGCCCAAGGCCATGGGAACCCACCTCTTACATCAGCGTGACCTGGATCTGAGACATGGAGTCAAAGAAGATCATTTTGGAATTTTAAGGTTTAAATGACTGCCTTATTGGATTATGAATTTGCATGGGGCCTGTAGCCTCTTTGTTTTGGCCAATTTATCCCATTTGAGATTGTTACATTTATCCAATTCCTGCATCCCTATTATATCTTGGAAGTATTTAACTTGCTTTTAAAAGGCTGATGGATGGAAGGGTCTTGCCTTGTCTCAGATAATACTGTGAACTTAACCTTTTGGTTAATGCTGAAATTAATTAAGTTTGAGGAACTGTTGGGAAGGTACAGTTGTGTTTGAAATGTGAGAAACATGAGAGTTGAAAGGAACCAGAGGCAGAATGGTGTGGTCTGGCTCTGTGTCCCCACCAAATCTCACCTTTAATTGTTACCTGAATTGTAATCCCCATATGTTGGGGGAGGGACTTCCTGGGAGGTGAGTAGATCATAGTGGCAGTTCCCCATGCTGTTCTCATGATAATGAGTGAGATTTCATTAGATCTGATGGTTTTATAAGGGATTTTTTTCCTCTTCACTCTGCACTTCTCTCTCTTGACATCTTGTGAAAAAGGTGTCTTACTCTCCTTCACCTTCTGCCATGATGGTAAGTTTCCTGAGGCCTTCTCAGACATGCTGTACTGTGAGTCAATTAAACTTCTTTCATTTAAATTTCCAATCTCTGGTATTTCATCATAGCAGCATGAAAACAGACTAATACACATGCATTAATTTTTTATTACACTATTACTTGGAAAGTGAAAGGCCTCTACTAGACTACCTGAAAGACTAATTCTGATTAGGAGATTTTTATAGGAAATGTAATAAATAGTATAAAGAGCAAAACAAAAGCCTGATGAGTCACTAGAGTTCACTAACAGCCAGCTAGGGGTGAGTATAAACTTTTTTCCGTTATTCTCAGAACAAATCTTATTCCCGATAAAATTCTTCAGTAAATTACTTAAGCATTCTATCAGAAATGCCAATTTCTTTTCAGAATAAAGTTGTCAGTCCTGGCCTAGAACAGGTTTCAGACTATCTTTCTTATATTCTTATATCAATACCACAAGGCTTTCTAACTAAAATAGTAAAGATTAGACGATGGTTTTATTTGGAGAAGGAAAGGTCTTATGAAATAGGTTAAAATTTTTAGAATTTGGGTCCCAATTGATGCAATTTGTTGCATACAAGATATAGTGATTAGCTCAAAAGAATTCCTGGAAGCTCCCTTTGAATGAACAAAACGTGAGTCCTATAGCACCTTCAACATTGACTGCTTAGCTTGATTGATCAACAGCCCTGTGCTGAGCCCCTCATTTGGAGAATTTCTTAGTTGTCTCAGTCTGACTAATCGTGAGCTCAGTCCTGCCATTAAAAAACTATCACATTTGCCTCAGGTCGGTCTTCTATGCAGAGTGACTTAGATGAGCCTGAATGTGGCTAAACTTACAAAAGTGATGGCTACACTGGTTTTTGCCTGTTTTAAGTATCTGCATGCTTAGTAGAGTTTGGTCTCACAGTTGCTTTGGATATAATCTATAAGGCAGTTTATGGGAGACACATGAATGCTCACACACGTCCACATATTCGTTTTCACCTATATTTAACAAAACGTATACAATGATGCTGAATTTCAATTTTTCTCTTTGATTTTGCAGCTGAATGTGTCTCAAAGCATATCTCTGTTTAATCAAAGACTGTAATATGATTATGCTTAGGGACCTTATCTGAAATATCGTATGTTTTTTTAAATTTATTTTTTATTATACTTTCTAGGGTACAGATACACAATGGGCAGGTTGTTACGTATGTATACATGTGCCATGTTGGTGTGCTGCATCCATTAACTCATCATTTGCATTAGGTATATTTCCTAATGCTATCCCTTCCCCCTCCCCCTACCATAAAACAAGCCCCAGTGTGTGATGTTCCCTTTCCTGTGTCCAAGTGTTCTCATTGTTCAATACGCACCTATGAGTGAGAACATGCGGTGTTTGGCTTTTTGTCCATGTGATAGTTTGCTGAGAATGATGGTTTCCAGCTTCATCCATGTCCCTACAAAGGACATGAACTCATCCTTTATTATGACTGCATAGTATTCCATGGTGTATATGTGCCACATTTTCTTAATCCAGTCTATCATTGATGGACATTTCGGTTGGTTCCAAGTCTTTGTTATTGTGAATAGTGCCACAATAAACATACGTGTGCATGTGTCTTTATAGCAGCACGATTTATAATCCTTTGGGTATATACCCAGTAATGGGATGGCTGGGTCAAATGGTATTTCTAGTTTTAGATCCTTGAGGAATCGCCACACTGTCTTCCACAATGGTTGAATTAGTTTACACTCCCAGCAACAGTGTAAAAATATTCCTATTTCTCCACATCCTCTCCAATACCTGTTGTTTCCTGACTTTTTCATGATTGCCATTCTAACTGGTGTGAGATGGTATCTCATTGTGGTTTTGATTTGCATTTCTCTGATGGCCAGTGATGATGAACATTTTTTCAAGTGTCTGTTGGCTGCATAAATGTCTTCTTTTGAGAAGTGTATGTTCATATTCTTGCCCTCTTTTTGATGGGGTTGTTTGTTTTTTCTTGTACATTTGTTGAAGTTCTTTGTAGGTTCTGGATATTAGCCTTTTGTCAGGTGAGTAGATTGTGAAAATTTTCTCCCATTCTATAGGTTGCCTGTTCACTCTGATGGTAGTTTCTTTTGCTGTGCAGAAGCTCTTTAGTTTAATTAGATCCCATTTGTCAATTTTGACTTTTGCTGCCATTGCTTTTTGTATTTTAGACACGAAGTCCTTCCCCATGCCTATGTCCTGAATGGTATTGCCTAGGTTTTCTTCTAGGGTTTTTTTGGTTTTAGGTCTAATATTTAAGTCTCTAATCCATCTTGAATTAATTATTGTAAAAGGTGTAAGGAAGGGATACAGTTTCAGCTTTCTACATATGGCTAGCCAGTTTTCCCAGCATCATTTATTAAACAGCGAATCCTTTCCCCATTTCTTGTTTTTGTCAGGTTTGTCAAAGATCAGACGGTTGTAGGTGTGTGGTATTATTTCTGAGGGCTCTGTTCTGTTCCATTGGTCTATATCTCTGTTTTGGTACCAGTACCATGCTGTTTTGGTTACTGTAGCCTTGTAGTAGAGTTTGAAGTCAGAGTGATGCCTCCAGCTTTGTTCTTTTGGCTTTGGATTGTTTTGGTAATTCGGGCTCTTTTATGGTTCCATATGAACTTTAAGGTAGTTTTTTTTTTCCAATTCTGTGAAGAAAGTCATTGGTAGCTTGACGGGAATTGCATTGAATCTATAAAGTACCTTGGGCAGTAAGGCCATTTTCACAATATTGATTCTTCCTGTCCACGAGCATGGAATGTTCTTCCATTTGTTTGTATCCTCTTTTATTTCCTTGAGCAGTAGTTTATAGTTCTCCTTGAAGAGGTCCTTCACATCCCTTGTAAGTTGGATTCCTAGGTATTTTATTCTCTTTGAAGCAATTGTGAATGGGAGTTCACTTATGATTTGGCTCTCTGTTTGTCTGTTATTGGTGTATACCAATGCTTATGATTGTTGCACATTGATTTTGTATCCTGAGACTTTGCTGAAGTTGCTCATCAGCTTAAGGAGATTTTGGGCTGAGATGATGCTGTTTTCTAAACGTACAATCATGTCATCTGCAAACACAGACAGTTTTATTTCCTCATTTCCTAATTGAATACCCTTTATTTCTTTATCTTGCCTGATTGCCCTGGCCAGAACTTGTTGAATAATAGTGGTGAGAAAGAGCATCCCTGCATTGCACCAGTTTTCAAAGGGAATGCTTCCAGTTTTTGCCCATTCAGTATGATATTGGCTGTGGGTTTGTCATAAATAGCTCTTATTATTTTGAGATACATTCCATCAATACCTAATTTATTGAGAGTTTTTAGCATGAAGAGCTGTTGAATTTTGTCAGAGGTCTTTTCTGCAGCTATTGAGATAATCATGTGGTTTTTGTCTTTTGTTATGTTTATATGCTGGATTACATTTATTGATTTGCATATGTTGAACCAGCCTTGCATCACAGGGATGAGGCCCACTTGATCATGGTGGATAAGCTTTTTGATGTGCTGCTGGATTTGGTTTGCCAGTATTTTATTGAGGATTTTTGCATCAATGTTCATCAGGGATATTGGCCTAAAGTTCTCTTTTTTTGTCATGTCTCTGCCAGGCGTTGGTATCAGGATGATGCTGGCCTCATAAAATGACTTAGGGAGGATTCAGTCTTTTTCTAATGATTGGAATAGTTTCAGAAGGAATAGTACCAGCTCCTCCTTGTACCTCTGGTAGAAATCAACTGTGAATCCATCTGGTCCTGGAATTTTTTTGGTGGGTAGGCTATTAATTGTTGCCTCAATTTCAGAGCCTCCTATTGGTCTATTCAGGGATTCAACTTCTTCCTGGTTTAGTCTTAGGAGGGTTTATGTATCCAGGAATTTATCCTTGCTTCTAGAAATAACTAAGATCAGAGCAGAACTGAAGGACATAGAGACACAAAAAACCCTTCAAAAAAATCTATGAATCCAGGAGCTGTTTTTTTTTAATGATCAACAATATTGTTAGACTGCTAGCAAGATTACTAAAGAAGAAAATAGAGAAGAATCAAATAAATGCATCTGGAACTTCTGAAATTTGCATTCTGGTGTTGCTTCTCAGTGTCTTCAGTCCTAGTTATAATTCATATTTCTTGATATTACGTCTCAATATCAGTTCAGGATTAGTAATAATGTTGGTTATATAAAAATGGATTATATTTTCAAATTAAGTTTAAACAGGGTTACTGTTTAGTTTGGTCAGAAATTTTAAGGTTTATGTGAGATATATTTCTTTAGAGTTTCATTAAACAGTTTATTGCCCAGAGGGAGAAACCCAGCAACAGGGTTTGGCTTTTGTTTCTGACGAGTGTTCACTATGTAATGTGATGATAGTTTGCATCTATGCAAAACTCTCTTTGGACTTTAATGGATTCTGAAAACAGTTATTAGGAAAGCTCATCCTAAATTACTGCTAAAAGTCCCTTGGAAATGCCCAGTGCTACCAGGGTTAAGCTGAACTTTGAAAGCCATTTACTTATAATGTTCTATGAAGGCATGCATTAAAATAAATAAAATTGACCTATTCAATCAACATTAATCAAATGTAACAGGTTACAAAGGGAATAATTTACCTCACATATTGGGAAATAATTTGAGGGTTTTAAATCTTCAAGCTCATGCTTGGAAAGATAAATGAAAAAATGTTAGCAGTTTTAATACTCTTCCTTTTATTTGGACATATATAGAGGGTAGGTGTCCAATCCTGCATACTACCTAAAGGCAAATTTTTAGTGTTTGGAGTACATGTCTACAAATATTTCAGAAGATCACAACTGAGAATTTTGCCAGTAATTATAAAGTGTAAAATGTCAGAGTAGGTAAGAAATTTGACACTATAAATTGTTTCTTAAAGAAAGCATACCTGTCTTAATCTGAAACACTAATATCCATTAAACAGGTGTGGTATAAAATACATTTCTTAATAAGATTCCTCACAATTAAATAGAATCACGAATATTGCTAGGTAGTATAGAATCTCAGGTCTCAAAAGTCTTAGAAAATATATTTCTTTGCAATCTACTCATCTGACAAAGGGCTAATATACAGAATCCAAAGAACTCAAACAAACTTACAAGAAAAAAACAACCCCGTCAAAAAGTGGGCGAAGGATATGAACAGACAGTTCTCAAAAGAAGACGTTTATGCAGCCAACAGACACATGAAAAAATGCTCATCATCACTGGCCATCAGAGAAATGGAAATCAAAACCACAATGAGATACCATCTCACACCAGTTAGAATGGCGATCATTTAAAAGTCAGGAAACAACAGTTGTTGGAGAGGAAGTGGAGACGTAGTAACACTTTTACACTGTTGGTGAGAGTGTAAACTAGTTCAACCATTGTGGAAGACAGTGTGGCGATTCCTCAAGGATCTGGAACTAGAAATACCGTTTGACCCAGCCATCCCATTACTGGGTATATACCCAAAGGATTATAAATCATGCTGCTATGGAGACACACGCACACGTATGTTTATTGCAGCACTATTCACAATAGCAAAGACTTGGAACCAACCCAAATGTCCATCAATGATGGGCTGGATTAAGAAAATGTGGCACATATACACCATGGAATACTATGCAGCCGTAATAAAAGATGAGTTCATGTCCCTTGTAGGGACATGGATGAAGCTGGAAACCATCATTTTCAGCGAACTATCGCAAGGACAAAAAGCCAAACACCACATGTTCTCACTCATAGGTGGGAACTGAACAATGAGAACACTTGGATACAGGAAGCGGAACATCACACACCAGGTCCTGTCGTGTGGTAGAGGGAAGGGGGAGGGATAGCATTAGGAGATATACCTAATGTAAATGACGAAGTTAATGGGTGCAGCACACCAACATGGCACATGTATACATATGTAGCAAACCTGCACTTAGTGCACATGTACCCTAGAACTTAAAGTATAACAAAAAAAGAAGTTCCAGATGGTATCTATTTCAAATATTTTTTCACAATGCCGAATGTACTGATGAGTATGGATGATTTTAGTTGCAACCTAATTAAGCAATAGGACAAAACACTAATTCACTCATATAAAGTCCAGGAATAAAGCAGCTCTGGAGTTGGTTAATTGGTAAAATGAGGTAATCAAAAACCTAGTTATGCCACAGTTTTTTTATGCCATAGGTAGTATGTTGTATTTCTTCTTGAGAAATCACAGTTGTATTTATAGACTGCAAATTTGAAAATATTAAGTGAAAAAAAATCTGTTTTTGCCAAAGTGTCCCTTCTTTAAAAGTTAGTAATCCTTTCTTAGAAACCCTCTAAGACCCCCTTTTTCCTATCACCTTTCATAAGGCAAAACTACATCATATACCCACCATTAAGCATTAACAAAGGATTCCCACATTTGATTTAAATTTCTCTAAGAGAAAAAATATCTCAGCGCAATTAGGGTTTGGGTAAAAGGAATAGGGGAAAAGTTTTGCATAGGCAACAATGGGTATCTTCTACAAAGTTAGTAGATATTGTTGTCTAATGTAAACATTCAGTCAGTCACTCAGCATATACCAGGAATCATCAGTAAACTAGGAAATATGCAAGTGTTTATATAAGATTTTTAAAAAGGAAAAAATAATAATTCCTATGCTACTAATAATAGAGTGTAAGCTATGTATTTTTGTGCAGGTAGGTTTTATAACCATCATAGAGAAAGGCTAATGTGCTATAATGCTTTTACATCCTACATTCTCTATTCTCCCCTTGAGCGTCTTTGTCATACAAACGTCTTACTGAGTGAATCAGCTTCTTTTAAAAAAAAAAAAAAGAAAGAAAAATCTACAAGTTAGATGTAAAACCTGGCAGATATGAACCCCTTTCATTTATCACTGGCTCCTAGAGTCCTAACAAATCTATTCTATGTATTAATTGTTGAATATTTTTAGCTTGCGAATGGGGTTTCATTTATATGTCTAGCCAGAGAACACTAAACACTATAAATTATATATTTTATATATGTTTGTTTTTAATCAGTAGAGAGGAATTGGTAGAAGAATATAATTTTCTGGGTTGGGAAGTTAATATTGTTGTTTTCTACTCAGATTTTCTGTATTATCTTACCAAATTTTTATTTTCAGTATAATTGTTTAATTCTATATTACGTGAGGGGAAATTGAATAAGGATAGAAAAAGAGATAGAAGGAAGGTGACAAGGAGGAAAGTAAAGCAGCCAGATGTTTTGAGGTAAACAGAGGGGTTTAGGTTAGCAAACCTTTCAGTTCAGACATTCTTCATGGTGTGTGGGGTGTGGTCCCTAGTACTAACGCTCGAATTGTCAAGCGTCAACAAGGAGACAAAGACAGAAATTGAGAGTGACCCTTGAGAAGCACATTGCAGAAATATCCAAATGAGTCTTCTTGTTATAGACTGCCTCAGGTGTGGTTGAACGTATGCGCTGAATGACATAGAATGTGAACAGCATGTATAGGCCAGTGATAAATTGGAACATTAAAAGATTAAGAACAAAAACTTGTCTTCCACCACAAAGAGCTTGAGAACCATTCTTGTGTGAAACTTAAAAAGACAAAGCCTCCCTTTTTAGTCTTTAATCCATAAAAGTGTGTTCATGAATGAATAAGTTATATAGTAGTTGTAAGTGTGAGGCATAAGACAGCACAGAGCACTTATAATTAATGAGTATGGTCACACAAATATCAAAGCAGCTGTCAATCTCATAATATTTTCAAAAGCTGTATGACTAAGTTCTACCCCTAAAGCCTTTGTTTCAGTAGTTTAGAAAGTAGGTTCTATCTGTGGTATTGAAAAACATTCAATAAAAAACAATAACAAACACTTCTCTGCTTGATTTTCTGGAGACCAAAACTTGAGGCTCTGTGCACTAAGCCCTAAAGAGTCAAATTTAGCTAAGGTTGATGTAAGTAAAACCCTAGAGGTTCACTATTGACAGCAGCTGGAATTGAGTTCCTGAGGTCAGTCCAAGCTAATTCCAGTATACCAGGAAGAATCCACAAAGTTTAGTGCAGAGGTTTCGTGTACCTGAGATGGGTTGACTTGCGAAGAAAGGAGACTCAGTTATAGAGAATAAAAAACAAAAGAAGAAGCAAAGATAAAGATGTTATTTATTGAATGAAGCTGGTAGTCTTGCACTAGTGGAAGAAATAAGTCCTTCAAAGGAAATATTTTTCATATTAATAAATATTAAAGATACATATTCTATAATTATTTCAGTGCTATTATCAATTGTCACATTGTTTATCTTTTTCTGCTTTTTTTCTTGGTATTTGGCATATATTTAATTTTTAAAACAAGTATATTTAGAAATATATGAAATCAGGATAACACACACAAAAGGCAGATACGATACTCATTGTTACAAAGTGGTATACAGACAGAAAATTTTTGAAAATTTCCCGTGTTTAGGGTACAAGAAATTCAAGCTTTCATATTTTTAAATGGAAATTGTGAACCCTTAAAATTTGAAGAATATGGTAACATTCATAGAAGTATACATTTTTACTCATCTTGATTATTTGGAAGTCTGTTATTTTAATTAAAGAGTACTAGGTCTAGATTTTATATATATATATACACACATATATATACACATACACATATAAATTACATATATGTAAATTATATATATGCACACACATAAAACAACAATATTTATTGTAGCATTGTGGGAGTGGAAAATGGTTAGCAAATTTCAAACAGCTAAAGAAATGGTTGTATAATGAGTGGATCACATACTCTGAGATATTAAGCAACTAGTGAGGCAAAGAAATTATTCTTGTACGTATTAAGCAAGGCAGACATTTTTTATGTATTGATCCACATTATAGAGTAACGTGCAAACAATTATTTGTGACAGAAATATGTATGTATTCATAAAAACATCTATGTATATATTTGGATGAGCATATAAGACGTGGCAGGATGTAATTTTTCTGCTTATATTTACTATCTCAGGAGAATAGAGGAAAGTGGTTAGAGAGAATTTAAAAATGTTTTTATACCTTTTTGAGAAATTTCATTTGTTACCAAAAAATCGCATTGCTATTCCAATTTGAGAGTTTTGGTTAATTTTTGTTTATTTTGAGAAAATTTTAAACATAAATTTGCAAGAAAAGCATGACTAGCTCCTTTGTACCATGGTTCAATAATTGTTAATATTTTGACACAATGCATGCTTCCTCTCTCTCTATACCCGCCCTACAAAAATTATTTTCTAAGAACATGCTTTTTATATAACTACGTTATCAAAATAAAATTTAATATCAATAATGTTATTATCAATCACAGTCCATCTTCAAAATTCACCAGATTCCCCAGTATTGTTTTTCATCATCTTTTTCTATACAGGATATAATTGACAACCTGAGAGTTACATTGTCATTTCTCTATAGCCTCTTTTAATATGAAACAGTTATAGCCTCTCTTTGTGTTTCAAGACACTGGTATTTTTAAATAGATCAATTTTGCAGAATGTTCCTGACTTTGGGTTTATCTGATGTTTCCTCATGACTAGATTGAAGTTTATGCATTTTTGTCAAGGACATCATAAAAGTCACATTATTCATGGTGTTAACTTTGATCATTTGGTTAAAGAGGTATCTGCCAGGTTTCTTCACTATATGGTTACTATTTTTCCTTTTATTAATAGATAATTCATGGGGAGATAGTTTGATGTTATATGAATATCCTATTCCTCATTCAGTGTCTACTTGTTAATTTTAACATCCACTGGTCATTCTTGCCTAAATTACTATCAAAATTATAAAATACTGATTTTTAACTTTATCATTCCTCTACAGGTATTAATTGGTGTACTACTATAATTTAAAATGGTCAATAGAGAAAATAACAAGTGGTATTCCATGTACTCAAAGCTGTTGAGGACTGACCAGGCATAAAGCCAGGCAAGGGCCATGGTCAGCAAGTCCCAAGCCTTGAAGTCAAGTGCTAGCTCTAACAAGAATACCTGAAATACATCTCTTAATCTTCCTGTGCCTTTGTTTCATCCCTGACAAAATGAAATAACTGCTCAAGCGCTTTTCAGAATTGTGATTCTACAAAATCTGCTAGAATTGATTCATTTCCAGGAATTTTTGCACTGAAAAACGTACCTCAAATTTAAGAGTTTTGGATGAACAAAGACGAAAGCAATTTGCCTCCTGACTATGCTTCAGTGGCCATGACTCCTCACATGACACAGTGCACAAAGGAGTGGGATTCTGAGTAACTACAGTACAGTATAATTTTTCTGACAATCGATAAAAGTATGCGTTTTGAAGCAGGCTAAAACAGTAATTTGAAGAGACAGGGGCAATCTGAACATTTAAATATTTGTTTTAAAATATTACGGTGATTGTTCTCCCCAGTTTCTGCGTGCTTCTAAAAGATTGAATTGCATATAAAGGAAGTATTTACTGTGAAAAAATAAATCTCCTCTCCATGGAAAGGATTATTAAAAAAAAAAGAAAGTGAAATCACACCTCAAAGGAACATGCCTTTTTCACAGGAAAGTTTCAATTTTTCTTGTAGAAAAGAGAAAGCTGATGCTCCACATAATTATACAGCTAATAGGAATCTCAGACATCATGGCGTCCAGTGATGCTTGGGGTCCAAGTAAATACCATGGGGTCTTTACCTCAG